>NW_026622974.1:10460717-10762467 GCF_023065955.2 Ursus arctos | reverse complement strand
TGTATAGATACAATTTAAAGCGAAAAAATATTCAGAATTATACTGAGTACTGTCAATTTCAGAAAATAGAAGCATAGAATAAAAACGTGGGGGTAAAATACACTAGACTGTTGAGCAATGACCCAGTGGTGAGATATGGTGATCTCTATCTTCTCCTTCATGTATTTGTTTTCTAAATTTCTTCTTAGTGTATTTTATTTTTTATAATAGTGATATTTTATAAAATAGAAATAAAGAGCAACTGATTTGAAAAATCAAAAATTTAAAATCAGATGAAAGAAATGTTTATCAAATTGCCCACAAGGCAGATTTTCCTGTGATGCTTGTGTTTATGCAGACAGGAGCTGGGAGTCATTAACTTACCTAGCAGAGTACATCCCTTAGGAAAATGACTGCATATCCAGAGTTCTCCTATGCTCCTCTAGGGTTCTTTTCTCCATAATATTACAAGGAACTTAGCTCTTGTTTCTCATCCACTCTCAGACAATCCTTGTTATCATTTTCCAACCAAATAACCAATAAATTACCAAGACGACACAGATGTTTATGTATTTGTCCCTTAGAGAAGTAGTGCAGTTGTCATTTCCCACAAACCTTCTCAGTGCTTCCCAAAAGGGTGATGGAATAAACATTGAGCCAGCTGTGTCTGCGGAGGACTATTTACTTATATTTAAAGATCCCCAATTAAAAAATTGATCTAGTTATTTTTGTGTATCTGATGCATCTCCCTTGGTAGATGGTAAACTTTTGGGACCTAGGAACAGCACTTAAGTCATCTTTGTATCGTCTCAGCAAACAGTCCCTAAATAGATCATAAGAAAAGCTCAATTTTAGATCTGCAAAGATATTAGAAATCATTTGGTCCTCTTCTGTAGTTAAGGAAACTGAAGACCCCAGCGAGTAAGTGGTTCTCTCAAAATCAAACAAGTTAATGGAACAACGAACACTAGAACCGATATTTTCTGATATTCATTTGTATAAGGAAGAAGAAAGATGGAAGTTGAATTTTTTGGCTTAGAGAAGATGACATTTTTTTTCCTTGAAATGAAAGCACATAGAGTGTGATAAAAATGGAGAGTAATACAATAGCTAATTATGCTCGGTTAGTTTTGGGGATAAGCTGCTGTCGAGATAGGATGAAGTGTGCAAGATATTTACTGGGAGAAATAGCTGTGAAAGATCAAAAAAGAGGGAGTGGTGGAGGAAAGGAGGGCCTTCAGATCACAGTGCAGATCAGATCTGTGAAGGAGATAGGGCAGGAGGAAGGATTAAGTACGAAGCATCTCAAACTGAAACACAGTTCCAGGAAATTTTCAGCTAGGCTATTGGAGAGTACTCAAGCCAAATTCAACCTTTAAAGGAGTTCCATGTTTTGTGAGAACGGCCTTCTTTAGCAACATTGCTGTGTTCAGTCATTGGAGCAGCTGTCTGGAAGCAGGACTGATTACACATCAGTCGATTACACATCCTGCAAAGAAAAATGTGGGTGTACATTTTCATGGCTACCCCACTAATTGGGGACTTATTATGTGCCAGGCACCATGATTAAATATTTATATGCATTATCTCATTTCATCATCCAAACAACTTTATGACATGGATATTATTATTTCCATTTTACAGAGTAAGAAATTGGGACTGAGAAAAAGTATCTTGTGTGAGAGCCCATATATGGTAACTGACAGAATTAGTATCGAAACATAGGTAGTTTGACACATGAGCTTACACCCTCACACAACACTATTTTGTCTATTGTGGCTCTGGACTTTTGCATGAAGATGGGGACCCCAGTGTCGAGCATCCTATATCTATTGGTATTCATCACACTCAACTAATCTGAGAACGATAAATATACCATCCTTAGTAGTCAGAAATTTCCAGCCTATACTAACTCAATACTTTACACTCAAAACACAGTATTAGAGAAAGACAAATAACTGAAAGATTGTAACAAAAATTAAATTTGATGACTAGAGTTGAAAGTCAGGGATCCTACAAAATTCTTGTTTTCTCAAAAGTCTTCATGTGTTACACTCTGTCTTTCTATATGAAAGTAGATGGAACTCCTGCTCTTTCAGAGTCTGGAAACCTCCACTATCATCTGCACCCAAACTACCCCTACATAGTGAGCATCTCCAGATAAAAATGATTAAGTGGTTTGGGATTCCAGCGAGACGGTTCTTGATTTTCTTCTTTCCAGTTCTTTCTCTTCTGCCTCTCTATGTATTTAGAAAATGAAAAGATGGGTAGTAAAATTGATGCTAAAATACATTACTATGATGACATTCAAATGGTGTTTCAGAAATAAACGGACAACCATCTTAAGAAATAGACTTACATGAAAAACAGATCAGTCAATGAAAAGGTCATGGAATTAACCAATCAAATAAAGAAAAAGCAAAAACCACAAATAGCGAACAACATATTTTCAAAACCTGAATACCCACATAGACCTTTTTAATGTCAAGTTGTCTATAAGATAAAATAAAAAAAAATATATGGGTGATTTGTATCAAATTGCAGAAGCGGAAGAAGGTTTGCAAACATGTGTAACAAAGGGAACTAGAATCAAGCAGTTCTGGTAGTAAGGGTGGTCCAGGACTCCAAACAACTTCACATGTCATAAATTTCTGTGTAAGGAAGCAATTTGCCAAGCAGAATTTGGTCCTTGAAGTAGGCATCTCTGTAGAACTAGGGGGATGGGGTGCTACTGGGAGTGGTGGTGCAGCTGGAATAAAATAAAATAAGAGGGTTTTGTTTTTTAATAAATATGTGCATTTAAACTTGTGTATTTGACAACTTGTGGGATTCTATAGAGCTCTTATTTTTCCTGCCGACAGCTGGTCAGTGTGTTTGTTTTGTTTCTTTTTTAAATACATTGCAAACAGATTCAAGTTTCTTTGTTTTTTCCACTTTTAAGTATTGCTCACAAAGAACAGCCCTTGTAAATTCAGTTGGACCAGTAGTGACTTTAGCACCCTGCCGATGTAAACACATTTCCCTGTTCCTTTTGCCATCAAAGAGAAGTAAGGCTAGTTGGTGTAAGGAGGAAAAAGGGAATGGTTAGCAACAGAATCTTTGTCCTATGTCTCTACCCATAACTCCACTCCCAGAAACATGCAGTTCATATTCTTTCTTTTCTCTTTCTTTTTCTTTCTTCCTTTTCTTCCTTTTCTTCCTTTCTTTCTTTCTTTCTTTCTTTCTTTCTTTCTTTCTTTCTTTCTTTCTTTCTTTCTTTCTTCCTTTCTTTCCTCTTTTAAGCAGGCTTTATGCCCAGCATAGAGCCCAATGCACGGCTTGAACTCACAACCCTGAGATCAAGACCTGAGAGCTGAGATCGAGAGTCCAATGCTTAACTGACTGAGCCACCCAGGTGTCCCCATATCATTTCTGTTTAATAGAGTTCTAAGTTGGAAAATTTGGCTCATAGCCCCTTAGCCTCAATCCTAAAGAAGCTCTCATAATCATAGTGGGTTGCAGGATCATGTGAAAAGATGACGTGAAATAAAAAACATATGAAACATTATTTTGCTGTAAAATATCATAGCAAAATTTTGTCAGCTTTAAAATGCTATGGTTGTTTTCTTTATTCTTAGCTTTGTGGCATGTAGCTGGCATGCAAACAAACATTAATAAAAAGACTGGTACTGATGTCCGTGTTAAAGACACATGAGCAGAAACTAGCAGTGTTGATTTAGACGGCTGCTGGAAAGGATCCTTATAATGAAAGCTCCTTTTAAATCTAGGTTCTGCTTTAAACAGGTGATCCTGTGAATCTGTATGTGAATATTACTGATACCAAGACTGGATGTTTACTGACTTGCTGTTTTAAAAGCTCTAACTTTAAAATGTTGCTGTGTGATAAATTAGATCCAAATTTAAATGATTAGAGAGAGTGACTCTCCAAATAATTGACATGATAATCTAATAGGGTCCCTATCTTCTGATATTTTTATGAGATAATATAATCATATGAAGACCTCATGCACCATTAATAATATATTTGCAATGTGCATTCAGTATTTGAGAGCTTATTTTGAAGAGAGGGTTATTTCTATTTTATGCAGAAATCTGACAGAGTTTTACTAATGACTTGATCAAGCATCCCAAGAAACTATAACAGGGCACATATTCCCAATGATGAAAATTGTACTCAATTTAAATACAAGATGAATATTAATAGGATGCTTTGTTCCCTTTCAAATACCTTCCCTGTTTTACTTTCTTTCTTGGGTCAGTGGTCTTTAAGCTGAGTTCTGAATAGTTGGCACAGCCTTACCTTTTATAAAATTATGCATGAAATCCATACATATCCTATGAGACCCTCTAGAATAAATTGTATTAATTCTTATTATTTCTTGTATTTGCTAAATGTTCTTCTTCTTGCTATGCTGAATGCATTCAATTATGGGAAATGGGAATGCTTTAAAATACCACATTCTGGTGTGAAGTGTTTTGAAAAATCTTTGGGGGACATTAGTTTGCCTTTAATAACAAGTCCAAAATTGTGCCTAAGTGGGTCTCTCCAGTGGAAACAAAGTCTGCACATTGCTATGAAAAACAGTGCTGTCATATGGCTGATAGCTGTCAAATGGAGAATAGCTCTGTAGCTCGGGAGAGAGAGGAATAGGAGGAGGAGGAGGAGAAAATAGGCATTCAAAGGTGAGAACTACTTTTTTTTTCCCCCCTGGAAGACATTTTTTTAAGACAACAAGAAGAAAGTATTTTATTTTTTGTGTCCCTCTCTCCCCAGGCTTTACAAAACGTAGATGCTCTGTTGTCAAGTTGGAAAATTAGAGCTATGATTACCTTAAAAAAGTTTTACTTGTCAGAATTTCTTCCCAGCGTGTAAAACACCTCTTTGTAGTGTCTCACGCCACGTTTTCACTTCTATAAGACATACCGTGGAGAACACCTTGTCCAAAAGAGTCAGCATCAATGCTTTTCATACCATGCCAATTGATTCTAAGAACTTTCTACTTTATTTTCCACTGGGCAAATCTTTGCTACTTTTTGGAGTATGACAAATGTAATTTTATTCTGAAATAACTGAAGAGAAACAGAGAACTAAAGGGATTTGGGATTGGTTCTACAAAATAAGTTGAAATTCAATGGGCACAAGTGCCTGGTAATGTGTTCAAGGGTGTAGCAATACAGTACAGTTTATAAAAGGTCTGGCTACAAAGGAAGAGATAGAAAAGTATTTTAAGATGAATAGTCAATAACAAATGAAAAATGACTATCGATTTGGCAATGTGTTAATAGGAAAAAAGAGCAAAACATGAAATAGGGGAGGTTTTTATCCAGCAGCTCTCAGTATCTCTACAAGTTTTCCCTTTTAGAAGTACCTGAGCAAAGCCAGCTTCTCATGTAATTCATTGCCTCTGTCTTTTACTCACTATTAAAATCTGATTACGAAAATGCAGTATAATATATTATAAAGACCCTGAAAACCGGGATAAGAAGTAGACATTAGTTGGAGACCTGGTTCTGCTTCTTACTGATTATGTGTCCTTGGATCAGTGGTTTGCCAAATGTCTAACTTCTGACATTTAGGGAAATAAAGTTTGAAATGTATGATTTCCTTGATTATGTAATCCTACCATGGCCCCCTTCAAGCTAGCAACATGATGTCACTTAACTTAGAGTTGAGGAGAAATGTGGACAATTGGCTCTCAGAACCAGCAGGAGCTGGCTTCATCATGTTCTTGCCTTGGACAGATTATGTCACTGTTCTAGCTCTCTTTTTTGTAACATTGAAATAATAATGTGTATCTCACAGGTAGTTGAGAGGATTAAATGAACGAAAGACTAGTACCTCTAGATTCTCAGAGAAATAAATGTATTAAGAGTAAAGGTCAATGCTGAAAGTCCCTTATTCCTAGTCCACATTTCCATAATGTCCAGATAAAGAAGAGATATCCACTGCATTTATGAGTAGACAAAACTCAGAAGAATAGTTGATAGAATAGAAGACAGATTGTGAATAAAAGAAATATTTTGAAGGATTTGAGGAATGACTATAGAAAGTTTACCAGTAGCACTTATACATACGCATGCATCTAAAAAATAAAACACATAAACAAAAGGACACGCTCATTTTAAACACAGGGTTAGGGGTTTTATAAGACAATTGTTTTTTGTATGCAGTTGACATGGTGTGAGTAAAGCTTGCAAACTCAGGCTAAATTGGGAAGCGGCTTAATTCAATTAAGGAAGTAAGAATTTCTCTCTAATTAATAGTGGCCAGTCCACACTGGGAAAATTTGGTTTTGGTTCTAAGTGCTCTCAACATTAAGAATATAACAGAAGTGCCAAACACATGAGAAGTAGATTGACCAGATCCAGACAACACTTAAAATATATACAATTTGAAGAAATTACTAATGTCTAGCTTGGGAACATGAAGATGCAATGAAAATGTGAGTGCCGACATAAAATATGTGAAAATTCATCTTATAAATGGTTTCACAGATCAAAACCAGTGTTAAAAAGTTTCAGGAAGAGGCGTCTGGGTGGCTCAGTCAGTTAAGTGTCCAACTCTTGAATTCAGTTCAGGTCATGGTCTTGCAGTCCTGGGATCGAGCCCCAGGTCAGCTCCGTGCTCAGTGCGGAGCCTGTTTCAGATTCTTTCTCCTTCCCCCTCTGCTCCTCCCTTCTTGTGTTTGCTCTCTCTCTCAAATAAATAAATAAAATCTTCTTAAAAAGGCCTGTTTTAGGGTGCCTGGGTGGCTCAGGTGGTTAAGTGTCTGCCTTTGGCTCAGGTCATGATCCCAGGGTTCGGGGATCGAGCCCCATGTTGGGCTCCTTGCTCTGCGGGGAGTCTGCTTCTCCCTCTCCCTCTCCCTTTGTGTGCACTCTGTCTCTCTAGCTCTCACTCTCTCTCAAATAAATAAATAAAATCTTAGAAAAATCAACATTAAAAAATTAAAAAAGGCCTGTTTTTATCCACACACAACTGTGTGGTCAAGATTAAGAGCCATTTCAACGTGCACATTCAGATCTCTGAAGAACAATGCCTGTTTGTTGGCCATCTCCTGGTCCCTCAGCGTAAGGATTATTTTAAATTTGCCCGATGTGTGTTTGCAGTTTGAGCAGTCCCTGATCTGGGGAAATATTCATGAGCCTCTGATTTTTAGTCATCCATTACGTATTTCAAAGAAACTTACATTTTCTGTCGTTGCTCTACTTTACATTCACACATTTACATTCTTTCCTTCCCCAATGGGCATTGACATCAGCTGGGATTCTCAGAATGAAGCATTGGTACTCATAGAGCAAAGATACTTTTCCCCATTACCCTTCAATACCATATGCATTAGTTTTGGCTTAAGTCAATGTTAAATTCAATTACTGGCTTCCTGAGGAAGACGCTATGGAAACCTATAACTAGAATTGTGAAGATTTTTTATTTGCTAATCCTTTGACCCTCGTATCTGCTTATTGTGCCGTGCCCAAGTCCTTAACAACTACCCTGAAGTGACACATGCATTTGTCTAAAACCACTGTACTTATGGTCTTTGGGGGACTGTTGTGAATTTTTTATGAAGTTATTAAGGCCCTGTGTCCCAAGTTCTGGAAGTTCTAAATGTCTAAATGAATGCTTTTTTTTTAAGGTTTTTTTTTTATTCTAGTTAGTTAATATACAGTGTTATATTATTTTTGGGTGTACAATATAGTAATTCAACACTTCCATAAATCACAAGCACCCTTCTTAATCCCCATCACCTATTTTACCCATCCCCCCACTCACCTCTCCGCTGGTAACCGTCAGTTTGTTCTCTAGAGTTAAGAGTCTGTTTCTTGATTTGTGTCTCTCTCTCTCTCTCCTTCTCTTATTTCTTTTCCCCCTTGGCTTGTTTGTTTTGTTTTTTAAATTTAAAATTTAAAAAATTTTTAAATGTGAGTGGTTAATCGGAACCTTTTTCAGGCCCTGTGTTTGAGGGTGTTGGAAAAGATCGTCCGCGTCCTTGATGCTTGCTGATCCTGGGTATGTAGGAAGCTTGAAAATTACAATAAAAATTATATGACCATTAACCACTGGTTGCTTGTTGCCATCAGTTTGGTGTTGATGAGCATGTAGTCGAGAGGGTTTTTGTCCAAATTTATTACTGGAATGTCTTTCTGATTGGCCTATTTATGTTGACAAATGGTAAACTTCTGAGCAGATAGCTTTTGGCAGAAGCTAAAGACTCCTTCCCTGCATCTTTCTGTTAGACTAGAGCTTTTAATCCCTGTTATCAGTGTTTAATGTGAAGGATTTGAGGGATCACCAGTTGTGAGCACACAGACCTGAACCAAGTGAAGTACCAAAATCTTGAACTTAAATTCTTTTCCTTAAAGCCTTGCAGGAGTCCTTTATCTGACAAGCCAGTTTTTAGCTGATGGGTTAAGCTTCCAACTCTACTAGTTTCCAAAGCCCTAGTGGGTGTTTTTCCAGTTGTGCCGGGTCTCTCTTTCTTGCCAAGTTTGGAAGCTTCTTTCTCCTGACTGATACAGGTTTCATTAATTGGAATGGGCTGGGGAGCTGTGCTTAAGTTGGCAATCATAACCCCAGTAAAACTCTTTAGTCTAACTTCCCATTATTTTCCTAGAAGGCTTTTTGTATCAGTGAGTATACTTTCTGGTGACCAGTAACCCTATCATCCGCCGTACTTGGAAATACTTGCTTGCAAGTCTTCAGTAGTTCAGGCAGTTACCAAATCATTGCTTGCCTTGATAAGGATGCTTCCAAGTTACCAAGTGGTAGTTTATTATCAGCCTCAGTGTCTTCCCCCCATTCTATTCATGCCTTTGACAGAATCTTAGGGATGGGTTCAGCCAGATTTTAAAAACTTCTGATCCCAGTGATAAACAGCATTCTCTAGGATAAATCTCAGAAAATAATATATATTTATTGAATGAATGAATGAATGAATGGATCAATGATGAGTAAATTGGACACTTTCAAAAAATTAGCATGCTCTATAGAACATTCTTTTCTTAAACTGTGCTCTACAGGTCATATGCAAATGAATCTTCATAGGTGTTTACTGAAGTATACTATAGTGCCTGTGGAAGGCAGCTTCAAAGATCGTCCCCAGCGATCCTTGCCTCCTGGTATTGACACTCTTGTGTTGTTCCTTCCCACATTCTGTTAGGATTGATCATATTCAATAGAATACAACAGAAGTGATGATAGGCCACTTCTGAGAATTGGATGTAAAAGGCACATTGGCACCCATCTTGGTCTCTTAGCCTGTCTCTTTTGGACTCACTTTGGCAAAAACTGGCTGCCATGTATGAGAGCCCTATGGAAAACCACACGTGGGAAGGAACTGAAGTCTTCTGGAAATAACTAATGAGGACTGAGACTTTTTGCTAACAGGCACATGAGTACCTTATCTTAGAAAGAACTCCTCTGGTTCCACTCAATTCTTCTAGTGATAATGTCCCAACTGACAGCATCACTGTAACCTTATGAAAGACCCTACACCAGAACTACCCTGCCAAGTCACTTCTAGATTTCTGACCTCAGAAACTGTGTGAGATAATGAATATTTGTTGCTCTATACTGCTAAGTTTGGGAGTAGTTTGTAGCGTAGCAATGGATAACTAATATGGGTCCCATCATATATCAACTGAATCAGAATATCCAGACAATAGGGCCCAGGAAACACCATAAGGTGATGATAAAGATATCAAAGATGCATATTGATATTGAAGAACTATGGTGTTATTAGTGTTCTCTTAAGCTCTAAATAACTATAGACTTGCATTCCTCACTAATTCACTCCTAAATACCCCTGATCTGTTAATATGTGAATAGTTCCAGTTCCTACTCAATGCTTCCTCTACAGTGCCTAAGGACTTTCACAATTACGTTTGTTGTAACTGTTCTGCATTTTTCAATCTAGCTTTTGACAATGAAACCATATTGAGTTGGTCAGATTTAGACATTTGTAGCTGAATGTGGTTTTTTGAATGACTCCTGAAAGGATGATTACAAATACTTGCTCTGTACCTTTAAGTATAACCACCGAAACCAAAGAAAACTCACTTTACCATCATTACTTGGATGAATAGGAAATGCTCAGATTCCCTTCTCTCCAGTCCACTTTTCTTTACCAAAGCATAGGACCCAACTCTCTAAGATCAAAGAACATCTTTTCTTTTTTTTTCAAAGCTAGCGAGCCATTAATATCCATCTCTGTAAAGTAATCTAAATGAATATTTCAAGAGTGACTTGTATAATTAGCAGAATTTCCCAACAGTGTCAGCATTCATCTGAGGTCTGTCTGTAGGGGAGTCAGAGGAGCCTGGGGTGGGAGCCATAGGCAGTAGTGATTCAGTAGAGTTGCCTTCATTCCTCTGAATTGAGGCTGCTTTATTTCTGAATTGAACATGCTTTTTTTCTTTATAAAACAGGAATTAATTATAAACTATAAAGAGTCACTTTGTAAATTTTGAGCATTTTGAGAATGAATATTATCACCATCACCTTGGGTTTATAACCGCACTGTAGAAGTTGAAAGTCGTACTTTATTACCCCCTTCCCCTCATATCAGTCAGGGTTCACTCATGAAAGCAGAAGCAATAGGAGAATAATAGAATAAGAGATTTATTATAGGAGCCCACACTTTTGTGAAAGGCACTAGAGATGCAAGGGTCCAGAAATAAAAGTTAAAAGATTTAAAAGACGTTGTTAACCAGCACTCCCGGAGCACTGGTATAGGTTGACAAGTCAGAGCTTGATGCCACAGTGAGACTAGGAGGGAGGATGCATGGAAAATTCCACAGAAGGTTGGCGGCTCCTTGTACCTACTGCACCTGTGAGTTCACAGCTAAGTGTCTGTGATAGGCTTATGGTTGCTTTTGGTCAATAAGGCTAGAAGTTAGGAAGAAAGCTGGATATGAAGTGAGGAGAGAGAGAATAAGGGAGAATATTCCAGTACTTATGAATCAGTTTTTCACTGCGTCTGACCCCAAAATCTTCAGAGTCATGTCAGCTGCTTCACTCCAGCCTACCTAGCCTCACACAACTTCCCTTTCAGGCAACTTTAATCTAGTCCCACATAGGGAAGAAGATTCTGGAAAACATAGTTCCCAAGGTCATCAAAATGACAAAGAACAACCCAATACCACCGCCTCCCCACCAAAATAATGAAACCATCCTGTTTATTTTGCATGTAACATGTAAAGTAGGAGTAACACTGGCTTTAGTGTCAAGAGACTTAGACTATAATCTTACCTCTTTCTTAAGTAGTTTCATAAGTTTGGTCTCCTTATCTTCCTTCAGTAGGCCTCAGTGTTCTCATTTTTTTATTTTTATTTTTTTAAAAGATTTTATTTATTTGACAGAGAGAGACACCCAGCGAGAGAGGGAACACAAGCAGGGGGAGTGGGAGAGGAAGAAGCAGGCTCACAGCGGAGGAGCCCGATGTGGGGCTCGATCCCAGGACCCTGGGATCATGACCTGAGCTGAAGGCAGACGCTTAACAACTGAGCCACCCAGGCGCCCCTCATTTTTTTTCAATAGGTAATGTTAAGGTCGGGATGTAGTGAACCAAGAAACCTTAAAATAGCTTCTATCCATGATGCTCTATTGTTTCTAACTAGACACTCTTTTTCAGTTCAGCTAGCTCTTAAAATCTATGGTTCAAAAAAGCAATTCATATTTAATAGAGTTCTCCTTATTTCTAAAGTACGTATCTTCCATTAAATTTTGCTCTATAAATCCCTATAAAAATCATCTGCTTTTAGTTATATACCTAGGAGCAAAGCTACACTGAAGACTGATCTCTTTTATTGTGTCTTAAACATATTGTGGGACCAGAACTTGATGTCTCAAAGAATTGTGTGTGACTCAGAAGTCTAGAGAGGTATTCACCTGGTCTATATATTATAATAATATGAGGACATTTTAAAAAATACTGATTCCTGAATTTTACCACCAGAGGTTTTGATTTGGTCTAGAGTAAAATTCTGGCATCATTACTTTGCTATCCAGGCAATTCTAATGTCCAGTCAGCATTGAGAAACACTAAATTGCATGCTCTGATAGAAATAAAATATAAGACTCATTTTACCTGTCAATAGCTATTTATCAAAACATCCTTTTTCAGAATCAAGCTATGTGATTCACCTCTGTGGAACTGGAGCTCTGAGATATTTAGGAATACTCTCTCCTAAGAATTTAGAGCTTGAAAAATTTAGAGCTTGAATTATGAGAAGATGATCAAATATACTACCTACCCAATGTGTCACAACTTTGCTGGGAACAATAAAGATGGTTATTACAATAAAATTATCTGTTATGTTTACCCCTCCGGGGACTCATACCCAGCAGGTTCATCTGGTCAGTACCTATGATTCTATTTTAAATCTGACTCTCTGCTGGGCCAATTGCCCAGCCCATCGGAAGCATTTGGCAAAATGAAACAGAGCAAATAATTATAATTACTAATAATTAACAGATACTATGATCTGCAAGCATGGGTCCAAGAACTTTACAAATATTTTGTAATTTAAAGTCTAAAACAATCCTATGATGTAGACGATCTCATTATTCTCTTTTTACATATTGAGGAACCTATACAGACACATTGAAAAGTGGGGTAGCTGCAACATGAATCTGGAAAGCCTGCATTCAGTGTCCAAGCTCTCAATTAATTCATGCCACCATTAATTGATCTCTCCATCCATCTGTCTATCCATAAAAAGATGGACTGTCCTGGAAGTAATGATACACAGTCTACTAAAATGTGCAGGATATTTTTTGTTTGGTCTTCCAGATTCTTTATCTTTCTCTGCTCTACTTCTTACCACAGGAGGTCAAACAGGACAGTTTCCTTGCTCAATAGTCTTCTTAGATTAAGCCAATGAAAAGTTCTAGCAGTTGAGACGATGGAAGACAGGAAGTTCCAAGTGTTTCTTCCCCACTCACCCTACTTTGATGCTTTGTCTCTGAGCACAGCAGCATTCTCCCATGACTATTGCTTTTGTCTGGTGGTTCCCTCGTCTACAGTTCCAATTCTCAGCCAATATCTGTTGGCACAGGGACTTGTGTAGTTTAGTTTGAACTCTGTTATTTAAAAACTGCCAGCATTTTAAAATTGGGTGACTTGACACACACACAAAAATTAGAATTCTTGCTTCTCTTGAGAAATGAAAGTTCTGGCAATACAAAGTCCGACATTACTTAAGGTGAAAAGCAGCTGGGCTGATTTGAAGCCATGTTCTCTCCCTCTGTTCCACTTACTTTGTTAGGGCCTAATACCTAGAGTCATTTGAGATTGCCATCCTGCTCTCATCAGTGGATTGGCTACTTGAATTGTACAGCCAGAGCAGCCATTGTTCGGTTCTGATGTTGAGAAGCAAAATGAGGGAACGTTGAAATTGGCAGAGAAGAATACAGGTCAGAGACCATGAAGTTCTCCAGAGATGGAGAAAAAAAGCTTTCCTCCCTGGGTTTCTAGATCCCAATTCCAGTTCACCCTGTTATAAAATCAAACCCCTGAATAGTCCAATGGGAAGCACAAGGTCTTAGAACCACAAGGAATTCAACAATCTTGAGGAGAGTTTGCCTTTTATTGAAATAAAGTGTTGGGTTTGGAGAATGCAAATTTAGGACAAAGTTATGAATACAGAATCATGGTTTTCTGAGTTGTATAAACAAAAGCTTAAAATTTAAACATTTAAAAATGTTCCTTCAGAGATAAATATTTTTTTCCTGGGTACCAGAAATTTGTTACATTAGGTATTGACAATAATACTTTAAAGTCCAATACTTCATAGATTCTTAAATGCATTGTGTCCTGCTAGTTCCCAGGCTTTGTAGTTTCCTGTTAGTATTTTTCATTAGCCTGTACTTGCCTTTCTTTTTTTGATAAGTAAGCAACAAGAATATTCATCTTCTTTATAAGATTAAGGCATGGATTTCAATTGTGTAAAAAAAGGAAAGGCAAACCAAAATCTCAAAATGTAATTTTGCATCAGAGATGGGATAACCAGTTACTGCAAGGCAAGATTTTTACCAACATGTTCATTTTAAATGTATTCTTCATGGGATGAAAACGCAAGAAAAATAGGGCACAGGAAGAGAGTATAAAATTCGCTTCACTTTAAGCTTTAATTATATTTGTCTCCCTCCAAAGATTGTAGAATTTGAAGATACTCTGAATTCCCATAATTCTTTAAAATGAAAATTTGTTTGGCATTTTTCTTTTTGGGGGTCTTTCCTAATCTAGCAGCTTTTAATGAAATAAGCACCGAACAGCAGGCTTGAGTGGTGATTTGTTTTGATTATCACATTCTCCCCATTACAGCTTCTCTCCGCCTTTCATTTCATGGTAAACACTTTCACAAATGATTCCTTTCTAACATTTCAAACCTCAGAGCTGATAGGAAAGGCAAGGGAAGTGACTGACATGCTGAGTAAGCCAGAGTAGGCTAAATAATTTGCCATAGATATGATAAAGGAAAGAACTTTGCTTTGTTCTTAGGTACCTCTCAATTCTTTAGAGCAGAGTAAATATTATGTGAACAATACCATGAAATGGAATGAGGTGTGATGACTGGAGTCCCAGCAGAAGAATTGTGTGAAATAAACTACAGGACGAGGGTCCTTAAAAATAAGAGTGAAACTGACATGGCCAATTGGTAGCTGATCACTGGTGAATGTGTCTCTTCATTACATTCATCTTTTATCATTATCATTATTATTATTTATAGAATCATCTATCTATTAGTGTAATTTTTCAGTTGAAGAAAATTAATGTCAGAAACCAGAATGCCTTCCTTAATTTGTACCGAAGCCAGTGCCAGTCAATATTCACAGAATTCCCAGTGCCCTGTCAATGCACTTCAACCCTTCCTTGTTGAGTCTTTCTTAATTGACTCCACTGAAGCAAATCCAATTTCTGCTCTCAGTCCTTGTACACATATGTGAAGACTGCTAAATTTAAACTATTTCTGCTCAATTTTGTGCTGTCAACTCTTGACACACCAGACAGAATGAGATCACCTGAATTTGCTTTATGTCTTATTTTAAGATCATTTAATTGGAATGATTTTGTGCCATTGTTTCAGGATAGTATTAAAGTGATATCCTAGAGGTGAAAAACAAATACATTATTCGACTCCATCATCCAATCTCTCTGAAACCACCTTCTTTGCTTTGTCTGCCTGATTTGATTTATATATGAGATATAAGTGTCAATAACTTGTTTTTGATGGGTGCAATACTGCCAGGAAAATGGATATAGTTGAACATTAGGCTATAAAGAGGGGCATGAAATATAATTCAGATGGGCTTCATGACACTTGTCCCTCATATGACACACATTCTTTTCATTTCCAATTTCACTGGAACAAGCAGAAAGAACGGTTTCCAATCTGTCCCACCTCATAAAAATAGACCTGTGTTTAATTCTTCAGGACCTAAAATTATCCTTTGGATATTGTCAACCAATCATCCAAGGAAAACGTTCCTAGCCAAAGGAATAGAAATCTCGTAGGTATTGAGATGGCTAAAATATTACCGCTATCTCGCTTTTAATGATTGCACAAAATATTACAGAATACCAAATGTGATGACAATAGTGAGATGGCCTGGCTCCTCTATCTTTTTTATTATTATTATTAAATTGTGCCATTTTCTCAGTAGTCTACTGCAGTTTGCAAATGTAACATTTTTGAATAGGAGAAACCTAATCACAGACCCTGATTTTTTTTTTAATACAGTAAAGGAACTGTGTTTGTCAAAGCCCGAAGCCTCATTATTTGTAACCAAAGATCTTACGTGAAAGGTGTTAGTTTTATTTCTGACTATAGTTGGTGATGATGGCTCAGCAAGTTGGATTATAAATGTTGTATCTTTAAAACACAGCAGCTTGATAGAAAGTTAGCTGCCTAAATTTCAGACCTTTGGATATTTTCTAGAACCTATTGATTATGTCACATCAAGATTGTTAGAAACAAGCTAAATGTCCTTACAGAAATTTCAGGATGCTCTTTAAAAATTTGGGCTTTGAGTCAAGAATGATTTTTAGTTTAAGTTTACTGGGAAAAAAATTACAAAGGTCTGTTGGAGAGATAGTAAAGTTTATAATTTTTCTGTCCTAGGCTTTGGAAAATCTGAACCTGTGTCATCTCATGCATGTTCGATGTCTACTAGTTGACAAATGCATAATTTAAAATTTTGCCAACAAAAGGATCTAATATAAAGCATATTCTTTTGGGCTTACTCAGAGGTGAGTTACTTTATGTTTATATTAAAGTTTTTACATTTTTCTTCTTCAGCTCATGAGTGGCTTCTGGTATACACTATGGATTAGGGTCAGTGGACCACATGTATGATTCTGTGTGATCACAGAGCCCTATTTGGGGCAGTCATTGGACTAAAAACAAACCACCACCAACATTAAGAGGATTGTCAACTAATGACTAATGTTAATGGAACTATGTGATTGTTGATGGATTGTAAAAATATGGTTTACTTAGAAAAAATTATTTGAATCACACTTTTGTCCCTTTTATTTATTTTTTATTTTTTTAAAGATTTTTTCATTTATTTTAGTGAAAGAGAGAGAAAGAGCGAGCGCACGTGTGCGAGTTGGGGGGGCAAGCAGAGGGAGAGGGAGAGAGAATCCCTAGCAGACCCCGCGCTAGGGGTTTCTCAAACTATAGTATGAAGAAACTGCAATCTAGCGCATTATATAAATACGTAAGAGAGTTCACTTTATCAGATCAGTGCGAATACTTTCTGTACTGTCTTAGAGTTCAGTGTCCTTCTCATTCCAATACATAGCTTTAGCTTTTTTTGTGTTAATATTCACCAACATTTTTCTTTTTTTCCACTTCTGTCTTTTGTTTACTTACTTTTTGGCTCTTGTTAACAACTGTTACAGAACATTAAAAATTAGGAATGTAGAATAGTGTTATTTAATGCTAGGGAAAAGGGATTAGGGATTGAAAACAATACCGTCATTAATGGATTGCTTTTGCCTGAAGATTCCTTTCTCTCTAGCAAATTTGAATTTCGAGTGGGATTCCTTTGGGGCTCATCACCATACATGTCATTTATATGTTCTAAAATTTATTCTATGTACTTATGTTTATAATCTTCAAAGTTTTTGCACGTCTAACAATAGGTTGTCTTAGTCCCCAAGGCACATTAAAATTGAAATGGAACTTTTCTCAAAATGCCTTTTTTTGGTACTGACATATGAGATCAACAAAGGTTGCATAAGGGTTCCTCAGGTTCCAGCTTGATAGGCTGTCACACTCACAAAAATACTTTTAGGCAATTGGTTCCTGACCTACTTGTGCTTATGAGCAGTCAGATGAATCACCATTGTGTATCCAGAAGTCAGAGTGCTTCACTGTCTGATTTCGCTTGTTCAAAGGGCAGCTGGATAACCACTCTTTGTGGTTCAAGAGTTTGAACAATCACTACTAGATTGAAAAATGTACCATGTGTTACAAAAAAGCAAGTGTGGATATGGTATATAAGTAGCTACTAAACTTTTAATATCAGTAATTATGGTGACGTTAGAAGAATTTGCTTTCAATACTGTTCACATGCTAAATGTATTATTAGCAGATGGACCATTGGAATCTTGACATGAGTGTCTTGCGAGGGTAAGATTCTCAAGGGCCACATTAGACTACATAATTACAAGTGTCCCTCTTCCATTGCCTCATTAACTTCATGATGAACCGTGACATTTATTATCGGGAAATAGTTTTGTCTTTTTTGTTTTGTTTTGTTTTTGTTTTTGATTTTAAACGGAGACAGAGTACGAGAGAGAGAGGTAGAGACCTCTACTTTCCCTCTTCTTTCTTCCCTTTATTTTTTCAGCAATCACCTTTCAAAAAGAAGGAGGAAACGAGGAGGGGTAGAGGGAGAAGGAAAAGGAGGAGGAACAGGGAACATGCTTAGTTTCCGTAATTTATAAAGATATACAACGCATCCAGGAATTACAGTTTCATAAGGTCAGAAATCAAGCATTGTGAAAGTCTTTTTATAAAAGTTCTTTACTTATTTTTTAAGACTGGTGACTACAATTTTTTTTCCCCTTTTCCTACAGAATAGTTCAGAATCTGACCTCCCTCCCCCCCAAAAAAGAGAGCACGTGCTTTTCATGAGCTTTCTAAACCATCTGCTTGATAGGAAACGATCCATTTGTATCTACTGTGAGGTACTCACCTTAATTCGCACCTGGGACAAGAGGAGAGAAGGAGAGCGCAATGAGGTAGTGGCCCATTATTTATCATGCTGTCAAGTGCTGTAAGTAGTCAAAAGAAATTATGGAGACTAAGGATACAGAGTAATGCATTTTTAATAAATACTGTGCTTTGATGTGGCACACGAAGTGGGGAGAAACTATAGCTTTTTTGACCTGGAATAGGTGTGTCATTTTCAGTGTTACGTTTGAAATGTAATAATAATTCAAGGATAAGAAGGAAACTCAGTGTTTATTTTGTCCAAAGTCCATGGATGAATGCACTTCAGGGCATCACAATGATTTCTGAGTAAACCTGCTTCTAGATAAATCTAACCAAATTAGACAACCTTTCACTTTTGGATGGCTTTGATGGTTACAAAGTTCTTTTTATGGTGAACTCAACTTTTGCCTGTCTGATATTTTTGTACATTGCCTGTGGGCTAAAGACATCTGGAACAAATCTAGTCCCTCCATATCTTGCAGTCCAACAGTTTCTGAAGATATGTGACATTCCTCTTAAGTTTTACCTGAGGTTCAAGGATACAGGTCCCTTTGGGGATTATTTTTAATATGTTAGACTGATGACAAACTAGAAATACATTTATATCTGCTGCTAATATATAGGTTATTTTACATTTCTACTTTGGGATGTTTTTGAGGTTGATGATATCAAGTATCTTGCCATTTTCATGTTGCTTTAAAACTAGGGACATGGTTTAACTTCTGGTACAGGTAGTTAAACAATTGTCTTTCAGGAAAAGTTTAAATTTTGTATTTTAGGGACATGGAATAACCTTTGTCTAGAGACTCGGTTGCTATGTTCATGCTAATGGGTGCATATAAAATCAGTTTCAATAGCCACTTGTGCCTCTAAAGGTTGTATTCTTTTCATTAGAATCACACAATGAATTCTTAATTTTCCCCTATATTTTCTGGGTGCATTTCTCTTTACAACCAAAACCTCATATTTCTTCCCATTCTATTTTTTAGTGTACAAAATAATGAAAATTTATGCTTTGCTTCCTCCTGGAATTAATTGCCCCTTCCATTAGCATGTATCAGTTCAATGTGGCTCTTTGAGATTTTTATGGGGTGTTCTAATGCATGTATATTTGTTGATATGCAATGTTAGCACATACTGAGTGTTGTCATTTTGACACCTTAAATCCCATGCTGCTGATTTACGAGACAAAGAAATTAGCAATAACTAGGTCTTATTCTAGCATGAATTCATATTTTTAAATTAGTTAAATATAAAGATGATAAAGGCCAAAAATGTTAATGAAAATCTCACTTTTCCTGCACGAAAAAAATAATTAAACTAAAATTCAAATTCAGATGGACTTAGCACTGGAATGCCTTCTGCTTGAATGGCTTTTTCCATTAATTTAATTGACAACAGTCAAAGCATTTAAAATGACTGATTTAACATGCTCGGTTACTTTCCTTTTGTTATTACTTGCCTTTCTCTTCCTTCTCCTCTTTCGTGCTCAAAAAAGTATTAAGAATATTACTCATTAATGCTTGTACTCATTCCTTTAGTTATCCATTCATATATTCCAATAATCACTTATTGAGTAGCTACTACATGCTAGGCATTAGATGACACAGCATCTATCCCCTATCCCCAGAGAGCTAACTCACTCTCCTGTAGCACGTACAGATAGGGGCCAGGCCTGAGCCACCGCTTCTGTGAGCCAAGATTTGCTTTTGAACAGTGCTTCTTAGATTGTAATGTGTTCACCAGCCACCAGGGGATCTAATTAACATTCAGATTCTGATTCAGTAGTTCTGGGATGGGGCCTGAGATTTTGCATTTCTAATAAACTCCCAGATGAATGCAGATGCTCTTGGTCCCTGGGAACACACTTTGAGGATCAGAGCTTTTGATTAAAGAATAGATCTGGTGCCTTTGAACTGATTTGTCTGTCCACTGCAGAATCAGGACATTGGCTTTTGCAAATAAAGGTAATTTTGCCGGGATCTATACACAGGACACAGTATTTTTGCATTTATGGATTTATCCTCTTTGCTCTTATGGCACTTATCACACTGTAATATCATTGATTGCTGATACCTCATTTGCTATATTTAATTTCCTTGAGACTTGGCATGAAATTATATTCAGGTTTGCATTTCTACCATCTAGCATAGTGTTTACTACTTGATAATTATTTGATGAATAAATGTAGTAATGGTTAAAACTGTCAAAGTAACATCTGTTCTTACTTTTGACTCCTTTTCCTTACTCCCTAAGGGTAAAAAAAGAGCTTTTTTTCCTGATGCATTGTTATTAGGTTTATTCTTCCACTATGGCCTAAATTCAGTTAGCCATCCCAAGAAGTGGAATGTTCAAAACTAAACTAGCCAGTGTTAGTTTTGATGTGAGGTGAAGAGATTGTGAGGATTTTAAGAAAGGGACATAAAGAAAGTCTTATGTCCCAGGTAAGATAATCTTAGAAACGAGAGAAATATTAGAATTGCCAAGTGTCTGGAATGGGGTGACTGAAAGCAAAGACCAGAGCCAGTGGAACTTGGGCCAGGTAAGAAAGTGTGCTAGAGAATAGTGTCCAGAGATAGTCCCCTGGGGAAACAGTACAATGAAGAGGCCATCAGCTTTGCTAGAGGGATCCAAACTTAGCCTTATTTTCCAGTCCTGAATTGCAGGGTTAGCATTGGTATGGGGGCCAGCATGGTGGGAGCTGTGGAAAGTGTATGGGTGGGTATATAGGTTTCCACTTGGTCTTGAATATTCAAGGCAGATTCCCTCACCAATCAGACAATGGCCTTATAAATTTCTTATGAGAGCTTACAAGAGTAGTCTGGCAGTCATTTCAGCTTTATTATAAGAATAATAATAATGGTAAACATTTATGTACTGCTTCATTGAATAGTAGAAGTATGGGACTGTGTCAGTATAAGAAGTCTTATGAGTCAGTAATAAATGCATTCTTTTTAAGGCACAGAACTAAATAATTTGAGAAAAATAGCAACATATCAGAATTGTTGCTTTACAGTTAATTTAATGCCATATTTCTCCTTTGAAAATGTCATAATAATATTAGTAGTTATACTTATTTACAGCTAACTAGGCTCCAGGGGCTTTTCCTAATCCTTTGTATATATCACCTCATTTAATCCCTTTGAGAGAGACACTATTATCGCCATTTCATAGATAAGACCATAAAGGCACAGAATGTTTCGATAATTTGCTCAAGGTTGCGTAATACTGAGTAGTAGCACTGAGTAGCTTTGGTTCTTGGGTCCGTGCTTTTAACTACTACATACCACTGTCAATCACATAAGTGATTGTCTCTCATAAAGTTTACATGTAAGAAACATATACTTAAAATTGATTTATTTAAATAGAATTTGAGAAGATAATACAATTCTTATTGAAATTGTGTAAACAGATTTCTATTCTTTGTGCCTAACAGTGTATCATGTATGCAAATTGTAAAATAGTTGCTGAGAAATGCCACACAAATCTTACCTGTATTTGTGCAATACATTCCTTGACGATTCTCTTAATATTCTTAAGGAAAAGAAAATGTGAGCAATCTACTAATTCATAAGTAAGTGAACAATTATCCAGAGTATCTTGTAATGGAAGGATCCCAAACTCTGTGGAGATCTCTGGAATTGGGATTCCCTACTTGGCTCTCTTTTGTTCAACAGTCTGATCAATGGTTAGAACAGTGAAAGGAGAAATGCTGAGCGCTCTTGCCGGTAATGCGAAGCTAGAAAGGGTGGCTATTAGTTTAGATAATAGTTATGTGTCTGAAAAAAAATCATTCCACGTGGGAAGTATGGGCTGAAACTAATAAAATGAAAATTTACTGGGTTATTGTAAACTCTTGTTTATTGCACATTTACAGGATAGAGAAATTTATGGCAAAATTCCTGTGGTTTTATTTGACTACCTGCTCAATATGAGCCAATATGGTGTTAACAGATGCTTAAAACAGTTAATGCATTCTTCAACTGCATTAATAGAGGTAGAGAGTCAAGTTCAAGGGTGGTAATAGTTTCACTATAATCTGAACTGCTCAGACCGTGTCTTGAATATTATATTCAGTTCTGTGGGCTGCATTTTAAGAGTTGCTGAAAAGGTGGATTAGAAAAGGTTGAAGAGATTGGAAACCACAGTGTTGAAGAAATTGGGCTCATCTAACCTGAAGAAGAAAGTGATAAGGCCTAGTGAAAGTTCACATTTTAAAATGCCTTCCTTTTCTTGAAGAGAGGTGATAATATGGTATAATTCTATAGAGAAGTAGATCCAGTAGGTTAGAAGTTGAGGGATTGGGTGTATTCTTACAGTTGTGGCTGAGGAAAGGTAGAATAAGACACCTTGAAAATGGTGCCCGGCGGGGCAAAGAGATTGTTGCATACATTTTTTTTAAATAGGAGTTTTTATTGTAAATATAATAATGCTCAATGCAAAACTGTAAAACAAATTGAAGAGTATTAAATACAAATTAAACGTTCTCTTCCCCCTCAGAATCCCTGTCATATCACATGGATGACAATCAGTGTTAACACTTTCTTGTCCATATTCCTAAAAAATGTCTTTGAGTATAAAAGATCAGATAGATAGACAAAAAAGAATAGAAATACCTATGTGTCCAAGTTGTTTTGTTTTGTTTTGTTTTGAACACTAAAGGGATCATACCATACATAGTTGTCTGGAGCTTGTATTTTGAATATATCTTTTCCTATTAGTGAAATGAGACCTGTCTTACTCTTTTAAATTGCTTAGGATTTCTTCATTATCCAAAATGATATTGATAAATATTTAAACGTTTCTTTTCCAGCATAGTGATTATAAGCTTGAGTATAATAACCAACCTTTTACATATATTATTTCCTTGGTCTTAATTGCTAGAATTGCTAGTCTAATTGCTAGAGAAGCTAAGTATGAATGGTTTAAGGCTTTTGAGATATTGTTATGAAAATACAATCTCAACAAAGATTGTAAAATTTGACTTCTACCAACAGTGTATAAATAATTCCATATATCTCCACCTGACCAATATGAGACCAATATGACTAATGAGTTTTATCATTGCATTTATGTTTTTCAATCTGAAGGATGAAATAGGGCATTTTGTTTTGATTTCTATTAATAGTAAGTTAAACATCATTTAATGTGCTCATTATTTATTCACTTGTGTTTGTTCTTGTGTTTATTCTTTTGTGAATTCTTATTCATGTCCTCTGCGCATTTTTCTTGTTTTGTTTTTTGTTTTTTTTTGTTTTTTGTTTTTTGTTTTTTGTTAGATTTGTCTTTTATTTATTTAGTTGCATGGTTTATTGAGGATTCTTTCATAGTTTCAAGATATCTTCTCTTAGGTTGATTGTACTAATATTACATTTTCTTTTTTTTATTTAATAATAATATTTTTTATTATATTATATTAGTCACCATACAGCACATCCCTAGTTTTTTATGTAAAGTTCCATGATTCATTACTTGCATATAACACCCAGTGCACCATGCAGTATGTGCCCTCCTTACTACCCATCACCAGCCTATCCCATCCCCCCCCCCCCGGAGCCCTCAGTTTGTTTCCCAGAGTCCATAGTCTCTCATGGTTCATTCCCCCTTCTTCTTCCCTTTCTTCTACCGATCTTCCTACTTCTTATGTTCCATAAATGAGTGAAATAAGTCAAGCAGAGAAAGACAATTATCATATGGTTTCACTCATTTCTGCACATTTTTCTAATGGATTGTCCTATTTTCAAAATATTGAATACAGTTTCTTTAAATGTTAAGAATTCTCGCACTCTTTTATAAATGATGCACATAGTTTTTCTCTTCTAATATCTAACTTTTAATTAATATGTAGTTGTCATATCAGTAGCCTCCATTCCCTATTATATATTGGTTTGATTCCAAGTAAAAAGGAAGAAAAACTAAAAGTAATATTCCATTAAGGAAGCCAACAGGTTGGGGAAGCCA
Organism: Ursus arctos; assembly: GCF_023065955.2. Classification (NCBI taxonomy): domain Eukaryota; kingdom Metazoa; phylum Chordata; class Mammalia; order Carnivora; family Ursidae; genus Ursus; species Ursus arctos. Next base: position 10,738,296 of record NW_026622974.1, on the reverse strand, counting down.
TCATCCTCCTTGGTTTCTCAATAATACCTACTCTTTCCTGGGTATCAAAATATATGAGGAAAGTTAGCTCATAAAAATAGTAATTCCAGTTTTTAAATGTATTTGATAAAAGGAAATTCAATAAAATTCTTTAAAATTATTCTAGATATTAAGGAAACCTTTACAAAATGAAATTCTGTAAGTTGTTTTTAAGAATTGAAAACAGTTATCATCCCTTCATCATTAAAAGTCAACTTGAGATTTATTTTAAAATTGTAACTTTAACCATACAGACAAAAAGTGTGTGAGTTGGTATTTTTTTCAGTTTAAAATTTATGCCAGTGATTTTATGTGGATGTGTCTGCATGAGTTTGAGTGTGTGTGTGCGTGTGTGTCTCTGTGTGTGTGTGTGTGTTGGCTTAAATGTATGAATTTTAATTTATTTTGACTGTCTTATCATGTGCCTCTGGGTTGATAACTGTTGGGTGTCAGAACATCAAGGCACAACTGTAAATGTCAGGCTTTGTGTGCTGCCTAATTTATGTGTGATCGCTAATGCATGTACCTGAGGTTTCTGGTGGATTGTGGCCAAAGATGATGTATAAACTGAAAGGATTGCATTAAACTGCTAAGGAATAGGACAGTGCCAATGGGAGCATTTTGTTCTCCGTTCTCCATACTAATGCTGTAATACAGAAAGAAATCAAGCATCTCACTGAATAATATTTCTTTGTAACACTTTTTATAAGCAAGGGTTCACTGGAGTTGAATTTTCACTATTTGGCTATCTCATTATAAGCTCAATATTTTAGTAATTGCATTATTAGTATAAAAATAATGTGCCTATCATTAAAAAGTACATGAAATATAAAAATACGAGGATGGTGAAAATTTAATTTCTTTGTTTATGTGAGTTTAGAACAAAAGGAAATGCCTGTAAACTAATCAGAATCTGAATACTACATAGACAAGGCTGACAAGCACCCAAACTGGATCCCTGGATTTGGGGCTGGGAGTTTGAATAGCAGATGTTCAAACCCTTTCCATGGAGAGATATAAAGAATAAAACCATTCTTTTCTCCTTAAGTATTGATACAGAAGCTAAAATTCATACATAAATCAAACACTAATTTTCTCAAAAAAACTAGTGGGCTCCTATTTGTGGATCTCATTCCCAAAGCTATCTTGCTTAACTTTACAGACAGTGAAAACCTATTTTCTACCTTCATTTACAATAATTAAATGAAAATTAAAAGAGCAAAAACCCAACATTCTTCAGGTATCAGCTCAGCAATGAAAATATCTGATGACACCCAATGCTGACAAGGGAATACAGAAGCTACAGCTTTGTACAATTTTAGTAGAACTATAAACTGATACAACCACTTTGGAAAGTCATCTAGTAAAATTATCAAAATCTAAAATATGCATATTATTAGACCAGCAATAATAATAATAATTTATTTTATAGAAACACTGTAACTATGAAGACAGATGCTAGAAAATATGGATTGCATTATTACAGGTAATAGTAGTTAGTTATTTCAAATAATAGTTACTAAGAGTGTTAATAACAATGGCTATTATAGTTTCTTTATAGTTTCTGCATTGTCTGAAGATTTATAATAGGAGTAGATGTAACTTTAACCTGGAATCATTATCATATTTCATTTAAAAATTTTAAAAAAACCTATGATATAGAAAACATGTTATTTAATTTAAAAACTAAAAACCAAAACAATAATACAGAAAACCATGAATTGGGAATTTAAGTGGTTTTTGTATCTAGGAATTGAGTGTTCAGGCTAAAGATTGACTAATATTCCTTTGTAAAATTGACTTATGGTTGTTGAGAAGGTGAGATTCTTGGACAGCCACCACTTGGAATGAAAACAGTATGCTGCCTAGTAGGGAATGAGATATAAGTAACATCTCTATATGTTGTCACATGATTTATACAACCAAGAAATCTCCCCAATTAATTCGGACACTAGATAATCAAGCAAACAATAAAACGAAGAGAAGAAATCTCTGTAATGCCATTGGGGTTATTGAAGACTGTGTGAGATACAAACCTGAAAGATAAATGAATGGTGATAAATTAATAACTTATGCTGAAAAATATCTAAATAAAATATTTCAATAGAACAACTGTTTGCATTCTCCTAGAAAACTTGCCATAAAAATGATTTTTTCCTAAAGTGAATTATTTTTCCTACACAGTGACTTTTATTATAAACTTTAAAATGGCTATAAAATCGAATTTAGTATAACAGTTTAAATATCGTCTCATGACACATGAGCTTTTTATCATATAGGAGAAGGCATACTTATTTATAGTAACACTAGTAAGTATATTGGCTATTTATTTAAATGCTTCTTTAAAAATCATTATAATATCAACAAGAGGGTCTCCTTTTATAAATTAAAAATTGAGAAAAAATTCATTAAAAATGTCAAAGACAAGCATAAGTTCTTTCTGTTTAATTTCCACAAAATCCTAGCTGAATCACCATGTATTCCAAAAGAGGTATTACTGTTTATAGTCTTCAAACCCAGGATTTCCTCAGTGCTTTAGCACAAAGGAGAATGTGGGCTCAAGCCCCCTGTGCCCCTCTTGCTCCACACCCACAGAGTTGAATTTCCCTCTCTGTCTGAACTAGGGGATAGGCAGATCTGGACAGAGATATGAAGGAGGTGACCACGGGCTCCACAAGAGTCCTAGTCCATTTTCCTCTTCCTTGTAGACATGAATTAGCTCCACTTACCTCTAGGGAGTGAGTTCAGGCAGTAGTTCCCTTGGAAAGGAAAATTTAAGTTGCTAGTAGGAGGGCATATCCTCTCAGGAAAGGAGGTGTGGAATTCTGTAGTTTTCTTCAGTTTTTACAAAGTTGCTTAGAGAAAGCTAGTAGAGGAGAAAGCCTAACATGCTGAGAACTGAGTAATTGGAAGCATGGGATGACAGTACTTTGCTGGTTATGTATAATGAATCACTGGCTTTTAGGGTATAAGTTTTATTGGACCGATTGGGAGCAGCTCCTATATAGTCTAGGGCTTCATGGTAAGATTTTATTTATAGAAGAAAAAAGAATATGTCTAGGGTGTAGGCATGTGGACAGCTGGCCCTACTGCTCCTGACGTGCCACGGTGGGTCTACTGGAAGGAGGTCACTTCTGCCTGACTTGGGCATCTTATTTTCCAAAAGAGAGGCCAGTTCTACTTTCTCCCTTTGGAAGAACAGGCTGAGAGAGTAACCAGTCTCCCTGCTCCATATTAATAGGGGGAGACTGAGCAAAGGAGACTAAATCCCGAGACCGAAGAAAGAAAGAGATAGCCCTGTTCAGAGCTGACCCAGGTGGAGAAGCCCTCCCAAATTTTGGAGCACGAGCTAATTTACGGTCTCAGGGCATCACAATTAGTGACAGAGTCCGTATCATTTAGAATCTTTAAATATCCAGGGTCAACTTTGAGGCACGCCCTGATTTTTACTTTACTGAATCTGTAATATTGACTAAAATGACGGGAACTGATTAGCAAAAACAATAATAGATTATTCTGATCTAGAAAGATTTTTGTCAAATTAGTATAGTCTTAAATCAATTATGGGATTAGCAGGCTAGCATACTCTATTTTCCCTCTGCAGTTGCAACTTAATTACTTACTTAGTTTATGTTGGGTTGAATTTTCCTACATTTCCAGAAGTGGTGCTCCCTCCCCTCCCTCAATGAAAAGGTTATGCAGAATCCAAACCTCTTTTTTTAACTTGATATTATTTAATTAAATAGACTAATATTCTTCAGATCTGTGTGTGTGAGTGTGTGTGTGAGTGTGTGTACGTGTATGGATATATAGTCAATCCTTACTATTTGTAGATTCTCTATTTGTGAATTATCTAGCTAGCTAAAATTTATCTGACCTCGGAATCCATATTCGTGCGCTTTAACGGTCATTTGTGTGTGTTTAGGGCCAAGCAGTGAAATATTTGGTTGCCCGAAGCACTCGCAGCTGAGGTAGAAGAGGGCCGCGCTCTCGCCTTTTCGTTCCACCTCTCCTACTGTAAACGGGTATCCCTCTCAAGGCCTATTTAGTGCCATATTTTTCACATTTGTCTGCTTTTTGTTAGTGATTTTGTTCATCGTACTAAGAAAATATGTAAGCTAGATAAGCTTTGTTCAGGCATAAGTGACAGTGCTGTTAGCTGACAAAGACTCTGACTAAAATTTAGTCAAGCTCCTTTGAGCCCTCTCCCTGAATAGGTGTCGACCTTGACCCTTGCCCTGTGTTTGACCTGCCCAGTCCAGTCTTAGCAAAGAATCTTGTTAAGTCAGTTTGGAGAGAATCCCTCCACCCTAATATCTGATTTTTTTTTTTAAAGATTTTATTTATTTATTTGAGGGATAGAAAGACAGACAGTGGGAGAGGGAACACAAGCGGGGGAGTGGGAGAGGAAGAGGCAGGCTCTCAGCTGAGGAGCCCCATGCGGGGCTCGATCCGAGGACCCCGGGATCACGCCCTGAGCCGAAAGCAGCCACTTAACAACTGAGCCACCCGGGCGCCCCAATATCTGATCACTTTTGATATCTAAGTTCCTTATCCCCTAGCTTTGATGTATATGTCCTTGGCTTGCCTTTGGTAAGGACCCTATTAGTTCAGTTTAGTAATAATCCCCCTACTGTGGATGTCTCCTCTGAGTAATTTTCTGTCCACTGACTCTCTCACTGTCCTTGATGGCTATAAATCTCCACTCCATGTTGTATTTGGAGTTGAGCCTTATCTCGCTCCTATTATAATACCCCTATTGCAATAATCTTGAATACAATCTTCCTTACCATTTTAATAAATATCAGAGTAATTTTTCTTTAATATGGCCATGAATTCAATGTTAAAGAATCAATAATATATATTAAATAAGGTGTCATTAAGTAGAAACACACAAATAACTAGGTTATGTATTGATCGGTCGATGAAAATGTTGTGCTCAGGGGCTCAAAGGAACATAACCCTGTATTTTTCCTAGGAGCAATGGTCCAATAATTGCTAATTCAGTGTTTACAGTGACTTTATAGAACAGAAATACCGTGAATAATGAGAATTGAATGTGTATATTTTATACACACACACACACACACACACACACACACACACACACAGGGATCAAAATGAATATTTTGCTTTTTTATGGCTGTATATCTTATGAAAACTATTCAGAAAAAGCAATGGATAATTTTGAGAAGTAAAATAACAGTCCCCCCCCTTTTTTTCATGTCCTACTTCTGTTCAGTAACTTCTCTTCCAAAATATTGAAAATATTTTTGTTTCTCACCCAAGTCAAGAAGGATAGGGAGAGAAAGCAAAAAAGAGACAGAGAATTAAACACTTGACAGTTGGGAGCAGTGTCTCATGTGCCTATGACACAAACCATCGCAGTGGTTTGCCTTGCAGAACACAGGAAGAAAATATGACAAAGAGGAAAGAAGTAGAACACCTCTCAACAGCAAAGGGAAGCTTGGGGGGAGGGAGGAGACAAGGAATTGGCCCTCTGAAGCAACTAAGATCTGTCTTCCAGTGATACTTAAAATAGCTGAACTGTTCTTCTGTTTTATATTCTGCTTTGACAGCAAGTCTACTCTGCAGAGAGAGAGGGAGAGAGAGATCATTTATTGATGCTGAATAGAGCAGAGGAGTAGTTAAAATGATGAATAATTTTAATGGAGGGGGAAATCCTTGACAAGAAGTAAAAATAAAAGTAAACCACATTTCCCCATTCTGTTTTCATTTCAGCTCATTTTGCTGCGTTAGGTAAATTGAATAATCTGTTTTGATGGACAAAGTAGCTTCAGAAGACGTTCTTAAGACTCATAGTAAATAATAGTGACTTCCAATTTTCAATCCTAAATCTTACAAAATGTAGTTATGTAAAATTCAGTTAACATCATACCAACCTGTACAAATACAGCTTGTAAAAATACAATATAAGGATTGGCCCCGAGTTAGCAGTCACTAATGAAACATATTTCTTCTTTCTGGTTCTGGGGATACAAACAGCCCAAATGTGGTAAACAAACTTTGTTCCATAGCTTTGAAGTCTTCCTGCTAGTTTCCCCCAACTTCGAAAAATTATACTATTTATAAAAGTGCATAAATTGTAATTTAAGTTAAAAAAAAGCCTTGAAATTTTTATCAAAAGCATTCAAATTACTCTCTCCCCAGGTCAGCTAATGAGTTGTCAGGAGCTGGCCCCTTACTGTAGTGCACCTCCTGCAGCCTAAGACAGTGAACCATGTTTTCATCAAAGGAAATGCTCATTAGTAGAGCTTTCAGAAACTGATTTGATTATAGTTTCACTTGTTAAAGTGAAATATTTTGAGCTCATTAGGATGATTATGATTCAAGGTCATCGTTTGAAGCTAGTCCTGTCAATATAAGATAAATGGGCCCTCATCTTTTCCCCTTCTTTACGTCTGTGCTTTTTAAACTCTTCTGTGTAAAAGTTCCATAGCCATAATTAATTTTTAGTTCTTCTGTTACAAAGCTGCTTAAAAAAAAAGAACAAAGATTTTGGCTACCAAAAGGGCCTTGAAGAACTATTAAGAGGAGGAGGAGGCTATCTTGTTTTAGAAAAATCAGAGAAAAACCTTGAAAAGTTCAGCTTTTGAAATCCAGCTGTTTTCTCCTTGACCTTTCCAAAGTTTCTAAAAGGTGCTTTGTACATAATTTTGCATGTACCCTTTCATCTCAAAAGTATAAAACTAAACTGAAAACCACCCAAGAACTACCAGTGGCTTAATTAAACATCTGCTCTTTTATGGCACAAGATGAAGTTAGCACCTTTTAAAGTTCTCTCCTTTCTTTTTCTAAATCCAGCACTTAAATTTCTGAGAGTTAAAGAGCCACTTAGGCATTAAAGAGAGTGATGTTAACTTCTATCAGCCGGTCGTTCTAACATGAATTTGCCCCTTGAACTTCCTTGGTCAAATATTACCTTTTCCTTTAACATTAGGAGAGGTTACAATGAAAGTACTGAGAACATTTTTTTTTCACCTTCTGTATATTTTATTCGGGAAAAATGTTTTGATCTTTAAGGAGATTAAATCTCCAAAACCCTTCACTTTAATTCACATCTACACTGAACTTGAACAGTAGATGATAGTTGAAAAGTTACAATAGACTATTGACCTTTTTAGTTGATAGCTTATTCTTACTTTTTTCCTTACTCTAGGCAACAGATGATTAAAACTTACTTTGTTTTTTAAGTAATACATATTTAAATGACTTTTCAACCTTGACTTTAGCATTTAAGATACTGCTTATTAATCAAAAAGACTAGTGTCCACACATACAACTCTGTGAAGTTGGAATAAAGTGAGGTCAACAGATAACTATTGGAGAACAGATACAAACACTACTTTGACTTTGAAGCACATAGATTTTTATTCTCACATGGAAGCACATAGATTTTATTCTAAGGGATCCTTTGACCATGAAATTGAGAATTATGAAATTAAGTTTCAGTCCTTGGAATGCTTGCATGAAAGTCTCTTAAGCGCTAAATTAATCTAGGTTTATTTCTAAACAACAACAAAAAAAAAAAACAGAAAGACAAAGCTAAACTAAGAAAGTTTAGCATGTAGACTGTGATGGAGGAAGGGTATTTACTTCAGCTGTCTTATAGTGCCAGGGCGTACATGTGGTTGGATATACATAAGATAGCATGAATTTTTTGATGTCTCTCGAAATGTTATGGGAAAATGATGTATTAAGAACTGAGGGATCAGGAGATGCCTATAGTGAAAAGGAGAGTGCTTAATTAAAATTATTCCCAAAATTGCTTGTGAAAACTACTGTTGTCTCTACATTTTCTCCTTATCCCCACTTTCAATTGTTGCATCAGATTATTTCCTAATTAGCCTTTAATTATTTTATTTGCTTATATAGCATCTCAAGTAGGATTTCAACAACTTGTGGGCAGAGAAATTGTCCCTTGATCACTGATAAATCCCCATTGCTCAGTACCATGTCTATTCAAAGTGGGCACTCAGATGCATTTGTTAAATGAATGAATAAATAAAACCACAGATCATTTATATATCATTCATTCTTTGCATCTTGAGTATCTTTGCCTCTTGAATTAAAATGAATTTTCTTGAATGAAACTAAGAGCTGGTTCTTTGAAAAGATGAGCAAAATTGATAAACCTTCGGGCAAACTCATCCAGAAAAAAAAGAGAGAGGATCCAAAGAAATAAAATCAGAAATGAAAGAGAAGTAACAAATGACACCGCAGCATAGAAAGGATTATAAGAGACTACTATAAAAAATTACATGCCAACAAATTGAACAACTTAGAAGAAATGGATAAATCCTCAGAAACATGCAATCTTCTAAAACTGAATCAGGAATAATTAGAAAATCTGACTAGACCAAAAATTAGTAATGAAATTGAATCAGTAATCCCCAAACTCCCAACAAACAAAAGGTCAGGAGCATATGGATTCACAGGTGAATTCTACCAAACATTATCTATTCCCCTCAAACTATTCCAAAAAATAGAGAGGAAGGAAAGCTTCCAAATATATTCTATGAGGTCAGCATTACCCTGATACCAAAACCAGATAAAGACACTACAGAAAAAGAGAACTAAAGGCCAATATCTCTGATGAACATAGATGCAAAAATCCTCAACAAAATATTAGCAAACTGCATTCAACAATACATTAAAAGGATCATTCCCTCAAAAAAGGAAAGTAAATAAATAAAAAATAAAAAAGATTATTCACCATGATCAGGTGGAATTTATTCCTGGGATACAAGCATGTTTCAATATTTGAAAATCAATCAATGTGATAACACCACATTAACAAAATGAAGTCTAAAAATCATGATAATCTCAATAGATGCAGAAAAGCATTTTGGGGGAATGGGATAGGCTGGTGATGGGTAGTAAGGAGGGCACATATTGCATGGTGCACTGGGTGTTATACGCAACTAATGAATCATCGAACTTTACATCAAAAACCAGGGATGTACTGTATGGGGACTAACATAATAAAAAATATTATTATAATAAAAATAAATAAATAAATAAAAGAGAAAAGCATTTTTGCAAAATTTAACATCCATTAATGATAAAACAAACTCTCAAACAGTGGGTTTAGAGGGAATATACCTTAACATAATAAAGGCCACATACGACAAACCCACAGCCAACATACTCAATAGTGAAAAACTGAGAGCTTTTTCTTGAAGACAAGACAAGGATGTCCACTCTCACCACATTTAAGCAACATAGTACTGGAAGCCCTAGCCATAGTAATCAGACAAGAAAAAGAGAAAAAATACACCCAAAGAAGTAAAATTGTCACTATTTGCAAATGGCATAATATTATACATAGAAAACCCTAAAGACATCACTAAAAAACTGTTAGAGGTAAGAAACGAATTAAGCAAGTTGAAGGATACAAAACTAAAATACAGAAATCTGTTGTATATCTGTACACTAATAAAGAAGTTGCAGGAGGAAAAATTAAGATAACAGTGCTATTTACAATTGCACCAAAAAAGATTAAATACTTAGGAATAAACTTAACCATGGAAATGGAAGACCTGTACTCTCTGAAAACTATAAAACATTGATGAAAGAAATTGGAGATGACACAAACAAATGGAAAGACAAACCATGTTTGCTCATAGATTGGAAGAATTAACACTGTTAAAATGTCCGTACTATGCAAAGAAATCAACAGAGTCAACGTAATCTTCATCAAAATACCAATAATATCTTTTCACAGAACTAGAACAAATAATCATAAAATTTGTACGGAACAACAAAAGACCCTGAATAGGCAAAGCAATCTTAAGAAAGAAGAACAAAGCTGGAGGTATCACAATCCCAGATTTCAATATATACTACAAAAGTATAGTAATCAAAACCATATGCTACTGGCACAAAAATAGACACATAGATCAATGAAACAGAATAGAGAGCCCAGAAATAAGCCCATGTTTATGTGGTCAATTAATCTATGACAAAAAAGGCAAGAATATACAATTGGGAAAAGACAATCTCTTCAATAAAGAATGCTGGGAAAACTGGACACCTACAAGCAAAAGAATGAGACTGGACCACTTTTTTACACTATAAAGAAATAATCTCAAAATGGATTAAAGACCCAAATGTGAGACCTGAAACCATAAAATTCCTAGAAGAAAACATAGGCAGTAATCTTTTTAACATCAGCTTTAGCAGCATTTTTCTAGATATGTCTTCACAGGCAAAGGAAATAAAAACAAAAATAAACATTGGGACTACACTAAAGTAAAAAGTTTTTGCGTGGCAAAGGAAGCCATCAACAAAATGAAAAAGCAACCTGCTGAATGGGGGAAGAGATTTGTAAATTATATGTCTGATAAGAGGTTAATATCCCAAGTATATAAAGAACTTATACAACTCAACAATTTTAAAAAATCTGATTGAAAAATGGGCAGAGGACCTGAATAGACATTTGCAGACGGCCAACAGATACATGAAAAGATGCTCAACATCGCTAATCATGAGGGAAATGCAAATCAAAACCACAGGTTTCACCTTATACCTGTCAGAAAAGCTAGAATAAAAGAGACAAGAAATAGCAAGTGTTGGAAAGGATGTGGAGAAAAGGGAACCTTCTTGAACTCTTTTTGGGAATGTAAATTGATGCAGCCACTGCGGAAAATAGTATAGAGTTTCTTCAAAAAATTGAAAATAGACAATCTGATACAATATGATCTAGTCATTTCACTACTGAGTATTTACCCAAAGAGAATGAAAACATGAATTCTAAAACACATGTACCCCTGTGTTTATTTTACACTAGGCAAGATACTGAAACAACCAAAGTGCTCATCGATAGATGAACGGGTAGAGAAGATGTGGTATATATGCACAATGGAATATTACTCAGCCATTAAAAAAGAATGAGTTGCTATTTGTGGCAACATGGATGAATCTAGAGGGTATTATGATAAGTGAAATAAGTCAGACAGAAAGATAAATACCTTATAATTTCACTTACATATGGAATCTAAAAAACAAAACCAATAAAAGCAGAAATGGACCTATAAATACAGAGAACAAACTGATGGGTGCCAGAGGTACAGGTTTCCAGTTATGAAGTGAATAAGACACAAGGAAGGTGCAGGATAGGGGATATAGTCAATGGTATTTTGATGGTGCTATATGGTGACAGATGGGGGCTACACTTGTGGTGAGCACAGCGTAATGTGCGGAGTTGTCAAATCACTAAGTTGCACACTTGAAACCAATGTGAGTCAACTATATTTCAGTAAAGAATATTTCCTTGAGATGATGGAGTCAATGGACTTCTAATTTAAATACTCCAGACCAGGCATGATGAAAGCTTGCTCCAAGGTAGGAACTGCAAAAGGGAGGGATATGCGAGAGATAATTAAAAGGAGCATCAAAAAATTTTGAGAAACCACTGACTGGAAACCTGAGCGAGAGTAAAGAAAAAAGGATGAATCCCAGTTTTCTACCTCAGCCTACTGCTTAGAAAATAACCCACTGACAAAAATTATGAAGAACAGCCAAATGTTTATTGATAGGGGTGTATGGCCCCGTTAGAGAATTTGTTCTGCTTTAGACATACAATGAGTTGAGGTGTTTCTTGAATTCCAAATAGAGGTTTCATTTAGTAATACAGTGGGGTGACTCTTACATGTGCCTTAAAAAGTTAAGTATTCTGAGCAAAAGACAGAATATTAACTTTTAGCAGGATAAAACCACGTGGTAAACTGGGGAGGAAATAAAAGAGGAGGAAGGAAGAATGGGAAATACGCAAAAACAACTTGTATTTATTACTTAGGATAATGGTTACCTCTAGGCACTATTTTGAAGTCGCTGACTTTGTCCTCATAGTTGCCTAACTCGTTTTCTATATTTTAATTTTGTACCCCTCATACAGAACAACTAGTTTCTTCAGGCTACAGTAAGTATCCTCACGTATACTCTTACTCACCCTGCTATTTTGTCAGAACTTTCTGGCTCCCAGGCATTTTCTGCTTCTTCTCATACAACTAAGCATCTCATTATCTAACTTCTTTTAGTTAGTTGATAGCATAACAGTCCAGTTCAGTAATTCATCCCAATATATGCATTACCATTTTCTGTAATTTCTTTATAAATAAAGAAAAAAAATCATTAAAAAACCAGCACATGTCAAATAAAGTGACATCACCAGGAAAACTCCCTTGGCTGTCTCCTGAGAGACTTCTCTGGACAGCTAACTTTGTGAATTTGCCACAGTCTGAAGCCAGCTCTGCAGCCAAGCGAGTATCTATCTTAGATCTGGACGCCCATAATTAAGGTCACTAGATTGAGACATCTGTGCAAAGTATCAACAACATGTAACTGCAGTCCATGTGCATCTGCTCGGGCTGGGACGGCCAGCATATTTTCTGTTCTGCATTTAGACCTGTATTGAAATCTGAATCAGAAGATTGTTTGGAGGCTAAGGGATCGGACTAAAAGAGGATTTTTAGCTTAATTGAATGTTAAATGACATCAGGTTACAAGAGCTCGGTGTGTTATTTTCCCAATATGTCATTTGTCTTAGATTTCTAAGTGTTACACTGTCCCAAAATTCTATGGATAAACAGTGTAAAAAATCTGGCTATGGCGGGGGTGGGGGGAAGCATCTCTGAGCAGCAGAAGTACAACGAAGGTGGGTCCTGCTGCTTGATGGTGATGCCCACCCCACCTCATCCCTGCTGGGTCAGCTCTTCAGCTTTACCTTCCTGAGACCTTGGAGGTATTCACCTCTTCTGCTCATAAGACTGACAGCTTCCATCACATGTTGTGTTCTCCTTTTGCTGCTTCGGCCTCAAAGTTTTCCATTAATACTTGAGGACAGAATTAATCTCTCATCTGTTTCTGAGGACAACCTATGGATCGATTATTAACTCTTTAGGTATTGTTGGCAGTTAATTCATATCCTTTTAATGTTTTTGTTTTCCCTCCAGAAAGATAAGCAGTCAAATCTGAAAATTGTTTATTTAATCAAGATAGTATGATAAAATTTATACCCTGAGTTAATGTGTCTATGCAATTTTTTTTATTATTCTTTTCAAATTGTTAAAGAAGATAGTACGCTTTCTCTCTCTTTTTTTATTTTGAGTTTAGATAAATAATATAATAGACTCTTGGTAATGGTTTTGGTAATGTGTGAGGATGCTGTTATTTCCACAAAAATATATCTATTAAAATTATTTAGTGTTAACTATGACACTGAAAGTTAGCGTCAATACCTGGGACAGATAGGCAAAGGTAATGGGTGACGGGCGAGGGAAAAACAATGAAGAAAACAGTATGAGGGCAGTTGGATGTCTCAGTCAGTTAAGCGACCAACCCTTGATTTTAGCTCAGGTCATGATCTCAGGGTTGTGAGATCGATTCTCCGAGTCAGGCTCTGTGCTCAGTGGGGAGTCTGCTTGAGATTGTCTCTCTCCCTCTCCCTCTGCCCGTCCCCCTGTGCATGCTCTCTCTCACTCAGATAAATAAATAAATCTTAAAAAAAGAAAAGAAAAGAAAACAGCATGTACAAGGTTTGGAGTAGGAGAGAACATATTCAATGGGCAATGGGAGTTAGCTTGAGTGGTTTGGAGAAGATGACGTGTACAGAGGGGGGCTAAAGAGACAGGCAGGATCAGGTCATAGGAGGAAATCCATTCATTATTTTAGGGAAGGAAGAGCCACTTAATATTTCCCAAGAGAAAAAAACTCTCCCTTTCTTCTTTCTCCTCCTTCATTGTTTTTTAAGAATTTTATTTACTTATTTGTTTGACAGAGAGAGAGAGAGAAAGAGAGCGGGCACGCACAAGCAGGCAGAGCAGCAGAGAGGGAGAGGGAGAAGCAGGCTCCCCACTGAGCAGCCTGATGTGGGGCTCGATCCCAGGACCCCAAGGTCATGACCTAAGCCAAAGGGACCCCGAGATCATGACCTGAGCTGAAGGCAGATGCTTAACGATCTGAGCCACCCAGGCGCCCCTCTCCTCCTTCATTTGTTTCTTCTCTTCCTTCCCTCTTGCTCTCTTCCTTCATTCCTTTCTAGCTGTTTTTCCCCTTCCTTTCTTTAACTTATTGGCTTGCCTTTTCTCCTTCTTCCCAGTCTCCTTTTTTTTGTAGCTTGCTAAAGTGAATTCATTGACTCATTGAAGAAGATACCCTTTTTTTTTTTTTAACAGATGGTACAAAAGCATGACAGAAGATATATGTATATCTTCAACCTGGTGATATTTTCTTCTTATTTTTCTTTGGCTTCTCAATGACCAGTCTGTGTAAAGAATTTTGAAATTATCTTGTCTACTAGAGACACTAGATATTTTGCTCTCTCTAGACCTTGATATAGCACAATTTTGACTAATATATATATAGATAGATAGATATCTATGTTATTAGAATCACCAAGAAGATATTTGATAGCTCATTTGTTCAGGAATAGAATACAATAATTTATCTATTGAATCAGACAATTGGTAAGAATAACAATGAACACAATAGCAGAATCAAATCACCTCTCCCCAATAACATTGGTCAATGGAGAGTAGCAAAAAAAGGTTGGCCATCATTATGACTTATAGAAGGGATATGTCTAGTGCGTTTCTGTTTTGGCAAGCTACTTCAAAAGAAGTATTGAAACAGACTGATAGAGTGGTGGTAGTAGTAATATATAATATCAGTAAAAAGCTTCGTAGCCGCAATAATATGAAGTTGGTATAGATTAATGAAATACTTAAATCATGATTAATTATAAAGTTTGAACCAGAACCATTGTATAAGACAGATTATGATTTTTTTTTCTTTTCTACCCTCATTTGTGTCTCGTAGTTAACAAAGATAGGGGGCAATTTGTAATGTACTTGACATGAGAGAGTAAATAAGAACTTTTTAAAAAAGATAATGTACTGAAAGGAGACTGGAGACAGAACAGCTGTTACAGTGGGAACATTTTGATTAAGTTTTATATATACTACACCAGAGAACCACAGACGGCAGAATAGTGACCAGAGGATGAGTGGAGACTTGTGTTGGAAGTTGGACAAAAGAGAAGAAAAACCTAGAGCAAAAAACCAAAAAACAACAAACAAACAGAAAATAGTAGAAAGGCTGAAGAAACTGCAGGATGGGAACAGAGAGAGAGAGGGGGACCAGATACAAGGTGAACACTTTTGTTGGACTCCGGGTTGGCAAGTGGTCTGTTATCTCACACCCCAGACAAGTTTTTCCATATGGGGGGCCTACAGACAGAGGGGGAAGAGCTTAATCAGGTCAGGATAGACAGTGAATTCCCGACACTGTCATCCTCAGTCATTCTCTGAGCAGTCCAACAAAGTTCAGTCTCTGCAGTTTGAATGCAAACAGCACTGTATTGATCATGAAATCAGCACAAGAGGCAGAAGACAAGTCTGTCTAGAGTCGTGTGCCCTTCCTGACCCACTCCAGCCTCTCATATGTGTTAAGCTATAAGAGAGTACGTAACCTGCTTTTCCAGCTTGCTTTATTTGCAATGATATTATGACTCACCTTTACTGGCAGGCCCTGGAAGCTAATCTTAATTGAGCACTAACTTCAGCTTTTCTCCAGAACTTAAGAAACAAAAGGAGAGCTTAAAAGAAAAGTTTTGAACTAAGTATAATTTGTTTTCCTTCAATGAATGGGACAAGCGCTATGAAAAGAGGAAGAAGTCCCAAATCTGAAGGATTTGATCACGAGAAGGATCATAAGTGTGATAGCCTTTGGGATGTGTTCCATATAAACAGTTGTGTTAGAGGTCAAGCACAATGGGGGCCATGTTAAATTCAGATGGAATTTACCTGAGTCTTGAAGTCTGACACATTCTTAATGCATAAAGAAGGGAAACATAAAAAAGTAAAATTAGAATGTGTGTAGATTGTTGTATTTTGAACAATGTAATCATTACAAGTTCACCAGGCCCCCAATTCCAAGATGGTTCCTTGGTTTTCAAAGTCATATTTATGGTATGAATATTATTATATTATATTTGTCTCTTCAGTTGTATCGAATTATTCTTGGCATTAGCCGTTGAGTTATAGCAACTGCTATGGAGAAATAAATGGTCAATTTAGATAACAAAATTATGTTCAGAGGGATCTTATGTGATCTGGAGCAAAGATTCTTTAAGGTGCTAAACTGAGGATGCTATTTTAAAATGGTTCCTTGACAGTTTTTAATTATTCCACATGTCTGCCAAACATACATGTCATGTATCTTGACAGAGAGTAAGCAAATTTTGAGGAGAAACCTCAACTCTTATTGACTGGCTCTGCCCAGTCAGCCTCAGGGAAGTAAAGACATCTTGGCATACAACAGGAATTGCAATCACGTCACCAAGGCCTCTACCCAGATTGTGCAGCCTTTCCATGACAAACCAGTACCAGGGCCTCCTTCTAAGAAAGGATGATGCAGGCAGCCTGACGTGGGGATGGGGATCCAGTTTTTATCCACTGGCCTTTAGTGCCTTAACTCTTAGTTCCTCAATGAGAAGCTGGTGGTAACCATTAGCCACGGTGGCTGAAAGTATCCTTCCCTTTGTTCTGGATTCTTCTCATAGGTTCTGTCAGTCTTCTTACATAATTTGACCTACCAGCTTTTGTATTGGGTTGTCACCTAATCATTTTGTAGTATTTGTGACTCATCAGTCTTTGCGCATGAACGTACTGAGAAGTCATTACTGGCATTTAGCTTTTTGATTTTGAAGCATGTGTTCTGTTGAATTCTGGTTTCATGTTTCACTTGATCATCACATTTGGTGTTTAACATTATAGCTATTTGTCTCTCTTTAACTTGAGCATTCAGACTTGCTTCCGTCTTATTAGTACCTCTATATTCCTCTTTACTAGTAACATTCAAAATATCTGCTTTGATAAAAGGAAAAGGCATTTTAAACTCTTTTATTTTAAAGGAAAAGTCACATCTTGTTTGGCATGTGGCTTGATAATATTTCTCTTGATATTGTACCTTGAAAACGCTGTTACATTTTTAAACATCCCCCTTTTGTCTTCCCTCGCTTTGCTCCGTAACAGAAGAACCAGAGTTATTACTATGATTGCATTCTGACAGTTATGTTCTTAATGGGATATTGATCGTTGATCAGTGGATCATTGATGTGATCCGAGTATGTCTGTCCTATCTGCTCATACTTCCCTTCCGTTTGTTATAGTGGAGCTTGCAGACACCTCTTTAAAGACCGGCCGTGGACCTTCTGAACGTGTGCAAGCTTCCATTCAGCTCTGATTCTATTGTAATTCTACAATGCACAATGTATTAGGCAGAGAAACAAAATTAATGATCTATATAGAGATATATAAGATGAGATTCATTATAGGAATTTGCTCACATGCTTGGGGAAGCAAGAAGTCCCACAGTCTGCCCTCTGCAAGCTGGAAAACCAGGAAAGCTGGTGATCTAATTTGAGGTCTGAGAATGTGGGGCCGGGATGGGGGGGAGGTGGATGAGAGAGGGAGAACAATAGTGTAATTCTTGGTCCGAATTCAAGAGCCTGAGAACCAGAAGCGCCCTGTCCAAGGGCAGGAGAAGATGGATCCCTCAGCTTAAACAGAGAGTGAATTTGGGCTTCCTTTGCTTTTTTGTTCTATTTAGGCATTAAGTAGATTAGGCGATGCTCACTCACGTTGGTGTGGGCAATCTTCTTTACTCAGTCTATTGATGCAAATGCTAATCTCTTCTTGACACACCCTTGCAGACAAACCCACAAGTAATGTTTTCCCAGCTATCTGGGCATCCCTTAGCCCAGCCAAGTTGACACGTAAAATTAACCATTAAACACAATAACTTCAATCCTTCTAGACGAAAAAGAATTGTTTTTTGGATTATCCATGATATTTGCTTAAATGGCCAAAAATGAAGTAGCAGCAACTACAGAAAAACAGCAACTATATTTTTCTACAATAGTTTAAAACCGCTCTCAGAATCTTCAGTTCTTTAATACATTGAAGCCGACCAGCCTACTTAGTGTTAAGACTGAGTTTATCTGGTCCATAACCATGAAGAAAATTTTGAAAAGAGAAAAACTTAACACGTTTGATATCATGGGGACAAAAGTTCCATTTGCCAACTGAAAATGTAGCATTATGTAGAAAATAAAACCACTATTTCTTTAGTGCTAAATTCTTCAATTCACCAAGGTTTTAGACAAGATTTCACAAATTCAAAACGCTAAATACCTCATGGAATAAACCCAAAATGAACTCATAATGTAGCTTCTCAGCATAAGAAACTTACTGTGAGCTTTTGAATGCCTGCTGCCGCCTGTCATGTAGAAGCTTGTATAATTCACCAAGAAACCCCGGAAAATGAAGTCTTGGCAAATTCAAACATGATTTATTACCTTTTTTTTTTTTTTTTGTAATGAACATCCTCCTCTCTTGCCTTCTGCTTTTCAAGATGATGTCAGCCCTGGGATGCTTTATAAATCCTGTATTTCTAATTCTTCACTTCCGTTTGTTAAGACCTCGGGAACAGAAATTTTTCTTGCTCTAACTCTTCACCGTCAACAGGAGCTGTATTAAAAACTCAAGCTTCTGTAAATGTATATTGTCCTTCATTAGCCTGAACTTGAAGACAAGTTTCTCATTCTTTAGAGAAGGGTTTTCAAAGTCCTATTTGGTGAATTTGGGCTAATGAGGCCACAGTCCTGAGTCAGAGCAGGCCAGGATGTCTAGGTTCTTATTCTCCCACAGTCAGAGCCCTGGCAAACCCTCTCTGAAACCTAAGAGTAATTGTTTTAATGACCTACCATGGATTCCATTTTTTATGGCCTTTTTGAGAAAAAAGTATTTTTGAAAGTCATTTTCACTCATTTATTTCTTTTCTTTTGCCCCCAAATTGCATAATTTTTAAGACATTTTTTTCTCCGGAAAACGAAATTCTAAATTTCCAGAATTCTAAAGTGAAAGAATTTCTAAATAAAAGCTAGTGACACTAGGTGTAACAAAAATGACAGTAGTAAGTCACGAGAATGAAAAGTACATCATAGGGAATGTGGTCAATAATATTATAATACACTAATCATGGTGAGCAAATCTTAATATATGTAATTGTTGAATTACCATATAGTTTATACCTGAAACTAGTTTAATATTATATGTCAACTGTTCTTAATTTAAAAATAAGAATAAATAAAAATGAATATGTTATCATTCAAAAAAATGAGAGTGGTTAATTTTCTCAGGACTTTTGTTTCATATCTGGTGTTCTCTGTGGATGGTGGTAGGGAAAAAGATTGACAAATATGCCAATGAAGGCAGACATGGTCCTCCCCTCTTATTTTAATAATTTAGTGAGAAAAGTCCTTTCTTATACTGTCAAATGGAGGATCTAGCAATCCTGATATAAGAGCAAATTCTTAAGGTTGGGACGTCAAATAACAAGGACCAATATTGTGTGTTTAAAAGTTTTTCCATTTTTATTGAGATATAATTGACATATAACATTGTATTTGTTTTCAGCGTACATCATAGTGATTGGATGTATGTATATATTATGAAATGATTACCACAGTAAGTTTAATCAACCTCCATTATCTCACGGTTACAGTTTTTTTTCTTGTGATGAGAACTTTTAAGATCTACTGTCTTGGGGCACCTGGGTGGCTCAGTTGGTTAAGCATCTGCCTTCGGCTCAGATCATGATCTCGGGTCCTGGGATTGAGTCCCATGTCGGGATCCCAGGTAAGAGGGGAGCCTGCTTTTCCCTCTCCCTCTGCTGATACCCCTGTTCATGCTCTCTCTCAAATAAATAAATACAATCTTTAAAAAAAAAAAGGATCTACTCTCTTAACAACTTTTTAGTATACAATAAAATATTGTTAATGATAAACACCATGCTGAATATTACACACCCAGTGCTTATTTATCTTATAACTGGAAGTTTGTACCTTTTGACCACTTACACTCATTTCACACCCCCCTCCACACATTTGCTAACCACCAACTATTTTCTGTGCCTATATGAGTTTATGTTTTTATTTAGATTCCACATATAAGTGAGATCATACAGAATTTGTCTTTCGCTGTCTCACATTTTACTTAGCATAATGCCCTCAAGGGCCATCCATGTTGTTGTAAATGGCAGATTTCTTTCTCTTTTATGGCTGAGTAATATTCCATCATATATATTTATTTATTCAATATATATTTATATATTTGTTTTCATATATATGTGTATATATGTATATATATTTATTTAATATATATTTATATATTTGTTTTCATATATGTGTGTGTATATATATATATTTATTTATTTGTTTATTTATTTATTTATTTATTTGTTTATTTATTTATTTATTTTAAAGTAAGCTCTATATTCCATATAGGGCTTGAACTCAAAACCCTGAGATCGGTAGTCACATACACTTCTGGCTGAGCCAGCCAGGAACCTCTGTATATACACATACACACATGCATGACATTTTCCTTATCCATTCACTGTTCTTGGACACTTAGGTTATTTCCTGATGTCTTGGCTATTGTAAATAATGCTGCAGTGAACATGGAGGCGCATAGATCTTTCCAAGATAGTGATTTTGTTTCCTTTGGATATATTCCCAGAGGTGGAATTGCTGGATCATACAGTAGTTCTATTTTTAATTTTTTTTTAAAAAAAAGATTTTATTTATTTATTTGAGAGTAAGACAGACAGCGAGCGCGCACAAACGGGGAGGGGCCGAGGGACAAGCTGACTTCCTTCTGAGTGAGCCCGACGAGGGACTTGATCCCAGGACCCTGATATCTAACTGACTGAGCCACCCAGGCATTCCTCTATTTTTAGCTTTTTGAGGAACCTCCATAGTGTTTTCCATAGTTGCTCTATCAGTTTATGTTCCCACCTGCACTGCATCAGGGTTGCCTTTTCTCCACATCCTTGCCAACACTTCTTATCTCTTGTCTTTTTGATAATAACCATTTTAAGAGATGTCATTTTAAGAGATGATATATCATTGTGGATTTGATTTGCAGTTTCTCTGATGACTAGTGATGTTGAGCATCTTTTCATGTACCTGTTGGCCACTTATAAGTCTTTTTGGAGAAATATCTGTTCCATTTCTCTACCCTATTTAATCAGATTGGTTTTTTTGCTATTGAGTAGTATGAGTTCTTTATATATTTTGGATATTAACTCTATCAAATGTATGATTTGCAAATATTTTATCCCATTCAGTAGGCTGACTTTTCATTTTGTTGAGGTTTTGCTTTACTGTGTAGAAGAAGCTTTTTAGTTTGCTGTTGTCCCAGTTGTTTATTTTTGCTTTTGCTGCTTTGCTTTTGGTGTCAATTCCAAAAAATCACTGCCTACACTGATGTCAAAGATCTTATCCCCTATACGTTCTTCTAGGAGCCTTATGGTTTCAGGTCTATGTTCACATCTTCAATCCACTTTGAGTTAATTTTTGTGTATGGTATAAAAAAAGGGGTTCCGGCTCATTCTTTTGCATGTTGCTGTAGCTTTTCCAACACTGTTTATTGGAGAGACTATCCTTTCCCATAGTGTATTCTTGGCCCCTTTGTCATAAATTAATTGACCATACATGTGTGGGTTTATTTCTGGGCTTTATTTTGTTCCATTGATCTATATGTCTGTTTTTATACCAATACCTACTGTTCTGATCACTAAAGCTTTATAATATAGTTTGGAATCAGGAAGTATGATGCCTTCAGCTTTTTTTTTTTTTTTAAGATTTTATTTATTTACTTGTGAGGGAGTGAGAGAGAGAGAGAGAGAGAGAGCGAGAAAAGCAGACTACCCGCTGAGCAGAGAGCCCGATGTGGGGCTGGATCCTAAGACCCTGAGATCATGACCTGAGTCAAAGGTAGACGCTTAACCAACTGAGCCAGAGCCACCCAGGTGCCCCACCTTCAGCTTTATTCTTCTTTCTCAAGACTGCTTGGGCCATCCAGGGTTCTTGGTAGTTTGGGGTCTTCTGTAGTGTGTTTTCATAAATTGGATAACAAAACTCAGAAAGCAGCAAACCATGCAGCCACATGAACACATGCTCACGTACACATATCATTCCTAAAATATGGGCATTTCTACTCATTAGGTTATACTCTTATATTATTTGTATATTTATATAAAGATATCTATAGATATCACTATCAAACATATTATTATCAATATGTTGATCTGACAGTCTTCTAAGTATTAATCTGTCCTTGCTTAAGGAATATCTTTTTCTTCCTCTTTCCAAATGAGATTAAAGTGGGCACCATAAACTATGATCTTTCCATCTGCTTGATGAGAGGGAAGTTTAACATCTTCTAGGACCAATTCCCAAATACTTCAAAAATCCTTGAAGTCATGCTGAGATTTTTCTCAAAACCCTTACATTCCACCAATTTATGAGTTTCATGTAAAATTCTTTCCAGTGTGCTGTCCATTTATCGAATTGTCAGTTACTTAGTTCTCACCAATTACTTGTTTTCCCCACACATCTTCAAGAATAGGGATAGGGATGTAAGCACTCTTTGATTTGATATAATCGGAGTTACTTAAAGCTCAGTAGTACCTCTGGTATCTCACCAACCCTACTTAACCTGTTCTCTTAGGTTTTCCATCATTCCTGGAGTATCTGTCTTATTAGATACTACTAGACAGTGTCTTTCCCCTGTCACATGTTCTGTCCATGCCACTTATGGTCTCATCTTGACTCCCAATTTTGATATTATCTACAGCCTACTTCCCATCTTCTCATATATTTCTCTTAACTACCTTCTAACTTTCTGGAATTATTGATTATGCAAACAGTCTATTCTGATATTCACAAAGAGGTGTTACCAAGTAATTCTTGAATCATGGGGCATCTGCTCTCTCTGGTACTTCTATCTCAGTCTTCTTGCTTTTTCATGTCTCCCAGTATCCAGTTCTCCCATTATTACTTCAGTAGAGGATGGGACAAAGTGACCAAACAAAGCTTCTCACTGTATAGGAAGAATGATTTAGTTCAAATGCCAGAAATTCTTTCAGAAAATGGTCTACTATAATAGTCTTTTTACTCCCTTATATGATTCTCTGGAAAGCACTCTGACCCCATTTTATTAAATGACCTCCTCCCCTCTCTCAGTTAATCAGATAAATGTATTTATTTCTGGATCTCAGTTACAGCCTCGTATTTAATCTTTCAGCAAATCCTCCTGACTCTTGCTTTGAAATATTCTCAGAATCCAAGTGCTTCTTAGGAAACCCATTCAGTACCATCACACTGACCCCAGCCAGCAACTTTCTTCACCTGGACAAATATGATAGCCTTCTAACTGCTGTCTCTGCCTGCATCCTTGCCTCTCCACTGTCAGTGTTCCCTGCAGCAGCTACAGAGTGATTCCTCCCAAAACATCCCTTCTCAGCCAAGTGAAAATCAAAGTACTAACCATGGCTTGCCAGGCTTTCAATGATCTTGACCCCAGCTGCTTCACTGAATGTATTTCCTACCATGCCTCTTGTCACCCACACTGAGCCACAGTAGCCTCCTTGCCATCCTTAAAACTGCATCACGCTTCCCCTTCAGAGCCTTTGCACTTGTGCTTTCCTTCTGGAATGTTCTTCCACAGATGTTGACTGGACTAATTTCATGCTTTTTTCCATTTAATTTCTTTCACTCTCCACTTAATTTTCACCTTATTAAAAAAGGCATATGTGAGTATAAGATACCATTCTTTTTTATTTTTTATCCTTTTATTCCTGCTTCATTTTTCTTTGCAGAACTTATGGCCATATGACATATGATACATGGATTTCATGATTTGCTGAAGGATTTGTTGCTTTTTGTTTCTGGAATGTAACTTGTTGACCACAGGCACTGTTGTAGTCTGTTTAGGCTGCCAAACAAAATGCCGTAGACTAGGTGGCTTAAACAACATAAATTGATCATTACACACTCTGGAGGCTGGAAGTCCAAGATCAGAGTGCCAGCACAGTTGGGTTTTGGTGAGGACTCTTCCTGGCTTGCAGATGGCTGCCTCTTGCTGTGTGCTCACATGGCCTTTCCTCTGTGCTTGCACATGGAGGGGGGGGATTTTTTTTCTCCTCCCATTCCTATAAAATTACCCATACGATCAGATTAGGAATCCCCTTGTATCACCTCATTCAATTTTAATTACTTCCTAAAAGCCTTATCTCCAAATATAGTCATGTTGGGGGTTAGGGCTTCAACATATGAATTGGGGTGAAGGATGATTCATATCAGGGACTTTACTGAATTATGGAATGAATGAATGCAGTAATTTCTAAAAATGGACTTCTTGGCTCATCTGTAAATCAGAGAACGGTTGGGCGCTGAGATAATATATACAAGTATTCTGGGACACTTAGGAGCTCTTTGAACTTTCTCTAACATTTAAGTGTCTTTGTGTGTTTCAATTTTTCTGTGAGCTTTCTGTAACATTTAAGTGTGCTTGGCTCATTTATGTGTGAACTTACATATACACACACACATATGATTCTGTGGGTGGGGACTGTCGCCTATTCCATATGCCAGCATCTCTAAGTGTTAGCTCCAGCCCAGCCAATATGCTTTCTTCTACTCAACTCCTATGCAAACTTTAAATTCCCTTTCAAAGTTCTATACCATTCTAAGCAGTCATAAGGGAAGGAGAATAGAGTCTTTTAGTTGGAACACTGCTACTTGTCCAGAGCTGGGGACTTTATTTCCACAGGTCAAATGGTATCAATCAAGTATGCCAGAAATAACAGAGAGCCTAGATTTAGGGCAGTTTACATGTTTTTCTTTTGTGACACCAATTCAGCTTCCAGAGTTGCTTACCTTTAGAGACATGTGTTGAACCAGCCTCCAGAGTTCTTTCACCACTCTTTTGTTTTCCTTCTTGTTCTCAAAGGTGGCTCCTCTTGCATTAGGTTCTCTCACTGGAACACTGTCACCCTTGCTTGCTTTTTTTCTGTCTAAAAATAAATGGAAGTTCTTCATCAAGTGTTGAGCCTAGACTGACTTCTTTTTTAGCTGTGACACTTTCCTCTAAGGCTTTCTGGAGCTGGATTTTTGTTTGTTTGTTTGTTTGTTTGTTTGTTTTGTTTTCTTTGACGAGTCTTGGGAAATCATTTCTGTTCAACTTTGTTATCATAGTTAGAGTTCCTCCTGATTCTGGAATAAGTCTTTTGGGGATTCATGTGACTCAGGGGCTCACAGTTGCCTTTTGCTTAAAAGCAATCCTGAGTGAGCTGCAATTTATTCATATAAGTCGGTTAGTATCTGTGTCCTCAGCTTGGGGTCCCAAATCAGGATTAGAAGAGCTGGTCCACAGCCACTCTTTTTTAGGAAACATTCTACCTTGGTCTTTACTGAGGCCCTAGGTCAGGGATATGCAATTATCATATTATTTTCTGTTAGCTACGGGAAGGTTTCAAAACTGATGTAGACTTCCCCTCCCCCTGCCCTTTCCTGTCATCTGGGGTTCTACTGTCAATCTCCACCACAGTGATCAGTACACGTAGTATTTCCAGAATTCTACCTGCCTCTGATAACAAGTTTACCAGAGGTAGGCATTAATCTTCCTATGTGTTTTTCTAGCAAGTGTTCAGGCTAATTTTAGCTTTCAAACCTTTTAACCTTTTAAACCTAAAAGTGGATTTAACCATAGCAAGATGGTGGGTTTCGTTGACTTTCAAAGGGTTACAATGGATACACTCTCTCCAAAGTTGGCTGGCGGTCTCTCTGGTCTTGACGTTTTCTGAGGTTCTCTATAAAACAGATTTAGAGACATGTGTTGCCTCTACCTCTAGTGTTCTTTCACTACTGTTTTTTTCCTTCTTGTTTTCGAAGGTGGCTCCTCTTGCACTAGGTTCTCTCATTGGCACACTATCAACCATACTTGCTTTTTTCCTGTCTACAAATAAATGGAAGTCCTTAATTAAGGGTTAAGCCTAGCCTGACTTCTTTTTAGCTGGGACACTTTTCTCTAAAGCTTTCTGGAGCTCAGTTTTTAAATTTCTTTTTCCTCTGATAAGTCTTAGGAAATTTAACCTCCGTGGTTCTAAATTCATCCACTTTTTAAAACTTCTGTTGAAATTCTCTCATAAATTTGCCACATTTAAGGAGGCTTTGTCTCCCCAGAGCTCATAGATGACTTGTAAAAATAGTCCCACAGGCTTCGCATTAATCATTTATATAAATATATATATGAGATATATATAAATATATAACTATATAATATAAAATAAATAAATATATATACAAATATGTATATGAGATGCCTATTCAGCATTTCATTGGCATGCTTTACTGCAAGGTCTCTTGTGGGGGTGACACAGCGTTCTGTTAACTATTTCTCTATTTATAGGGCCACATGGCTGCCATCAGGGGTTGATTAGTCTTCCCAGGATAGAAGCTCATATGTGAATTGCCTAGTTGGGTATACAGGCTCCTAGAGAGCCCAGGAGCCCCCTCACTTTAGGGCAGGAAAGATACTTTCTTCCTAAATCTTTTGTTACATCTGACATAGTTTACCTCTATTATTTTTGAAGATGCTTTGAAAATTCTGTGTTCAGGGTAAAGGAATTAAATACCACTTTCTGAGCTGGAGGTATCACAATTCCAGGTCTCAAGTTATACTATAAAGCTGTAGTAATCAAAACAGTATGCTCCTGGAGCAGAAATAGCCACATAGATCAATGGAACAGGATAGAAAGCCCAGAAACAAACCCATGATTTTATGGTCGATTAATTTTTGACAAAGGAAGGGAGAAGATGCAATGGGAGAAAGATAGTATCTTCAACACATAGTGTTGGGAAAACTGGACAGCAACATGCAAAAGAATAAAACTGGCCCACTTCTTACACCATGCACAAAAATACACTCAGAATAGGTTAAGGACCTAAACCAGTGGGCTTTGAAGAAGTCTATTAGAGGGCATCGATTTCAATATCACTTGAGTTACTTGCTTATGTCTAGCATTGACAGTCCCTTCTCTGAATACACATCTGTTGATGGGGCAAATTTTATTTTTTTCCCTAGCTTTATTTCTGTCTGACTTATTTCACTTAGCATAATGCCCTTAAGGTCCATTTATATTGTTGCAAATGGAAGGATTTCCTTCTTTTTATGGATGAATAGTATTCCGTTGTGTGTGTGTGTGTGTGTGTGTGTGTGTGTGTGTGTCACATTTTCTTTACCTATTCATTGGTCGGTGGATGCTTACGTTGTTTCCATGTCTTGGCTATTGTGAATAATGCTTCAATAAACATGAGAGTGCAGCTATCTCTTCAATACAGTGATTTCATGTTCTTCAGAAATACACTCAGAAATAGGAAACCTGGGTCATATGGTAGTACTCTTAAATTTCTTGAGGAACCTCCATACTGTTCTCCACAGTCGGTATACCAATTAACATTCTCACCAATAGTGCACCAGTGCATTTGTTCTCTCTTGTCTTTTTGATACCAATCATTCTATCAGGTGTGAGGTGATGGCTTATTGTGGTTTTTGTGTGCATTTCTCAGACCATTAGTGAGGGTGAGCATGTACTTGTTGGCTGCAAAGGTTTTGTCCTTGTGTCTCAGCTATTGTTCCAGGAACAAATCGCTCAAGTTCTAGAATTGTTAAAGGTTTAGCAATACAAATGTCTAGTGTACCAGGATTCAAGTTATAAATCTAGATACCTCTATTCCCTCACAAATGAAACTATTACATTCTAGGCCTTATCACCTTATGAGACTTTCTTGCAGTCATATAAAAATGATCACTTCTGCGTATTTATATGTCTGATGCCAATAGTAAGACCATTTTTGTCTCTGTTTGTTGGATTAATAATACCTTCCTTTCCATTCTCTGTCATTTCTCTAAATATTCATGGCCAAGGATGGGCTGGATGTGTCATCTATAAGTATAGCAGTGAGTGAGACTTTGTTCTGCCCATGTCCTTGTCTGTTACTCTTAACATTTCCCTGATACATCCTGTTGCTTTTACTACTGCTCAACTCTGTTGGTATCAGTTCTCTGCTTATCCTGGGTATCCATATCACTTGCTTGTCCTCTTTGAAAGCTGATGTTTGTAGGCCCATTGACACGGGTTTGTACCACTACTGATCATGTCTTATAGTTCTGGGACTGTTAATGCTTTATTCATATTTCCTGTGAATGAAGATCACCTGTGCTTGACCTTTACTCCAGGACTCTTTCCATTGCCGGGACCTCCTTGCTCTTGTTCAGTTCTCTCTTTATCTGGCTAGTACTCGAAAGTCTTTCTTTTTCTTTGCCAGAATATTTTCTAGTAGTTTTTATGACACTATTGCTTAGACCCTTATTAAAGTTTTGACACTTTCCCCAGACCTCGCCTTTCTTGGATGCATACAGGCGGGGAAGGATGATGTTAGGTCAACAGATAGTCCAATATAAATTTAATGTGTACCTAGAATGTGGCTTTCTCTGACATTTAGGCTCCTTACTGCATCAGCCCACCATTGCTAAAAAGATTCCTTACTCATTTAGGAATGGGTATTGTATCTCCTTAATATTTGACTTCTAAGCCTCCAGATTCCCCACTCCCCAATCACTCACTGTATCAGGCATGTCTGCATCTGTCTCAATGATAAATACAGTAAGCTGGTATAATTCTTTCCCAAGGGACTTCTAAACATCACGTAGATTAAGAATGTGGAGTCTCACATGAAAAAATGTTCAAAATCATTAGCCATCAGGGAAATTCAAATCAAAACCACACTGAGATACCACCTTACGCCAGTTAGAATGGCAAAAATAGACAAGGCAAGAAACAACAATTGTTGGAGAGGATGTGGAGAAAGGAGATCCCTCCTACATTGTTGGTGGGAATGCAAGTTGGTACAGCCACTCTGGAAAACAGTGTGGAGGTCCCTTAAAAAGTTAAAAATTGAGCTATCCTATGATCCAGCCATTGCACTACTGGGTGTTTACCCCAAAGATACAGACGTAGTGAAGAGGAGGGCTGTATGCACCCCAATGTTCATAGAAGCATTGTCCACAATAGCTAAATCGTGGAAGGAGCCGAGATGCCCTTCAACAGATGACTGGATTAAGAAGTTGTGGTCCATATATACAATGGAATATTACTCAGCTATCAGAAAAAAACGAATTCTCAACATTTGCTGCAACATGGATGGCACTGGAGGAGATAATGCTAAGTGAAATAAGTCAAGCAGAGAAAGACAATTATCATATGATTTCTCTCATCTATGGAATATAAGAACTAGGATGATCAGTAGGGGAAGAAAGGGATAAAGGGGGGGTAATCAGAGGGGGGAATGAAACATGAGAGACTATGGACTATGAGAAACAAACTGAGGGCCTCAGAGGGGAGGGGGGTGGGGGAATGGGATAGACTGGTGATGGGTAGTAAGGAGGGCACATATTGCATGGTGCACTGGGTGTTATACACAACTAATGAATCATCGAACTTTATATCGGAAACCGGGGATGTACGGTATGGTGACTAACATAATATAATAAAAAATCATTTAAAAAAAAAAAGAATGTGGTGTCTCAAAAGTCCTGGGTAAAGAGATTTAGAGGCCAGAGCACAGAGAGGAATTCTTTGGAAGGGTGGGAAGTAGAGGTGGAAGAGAGGGATTGCCAAACAATACGCATTTGAATTTCAGGTCCAACTTCATCAAGATTTCTCTGTTATGAGTATATTACCTTTTTCTAAAGCATTGACATTGGATTTAATTCCAACTGTGAACTCAACAGGAACCAGGATCGATGATCAATATCATCCTACACATGCACTTCTCTTTTTCTGGTCTTGTCTGTTTGTCGTCCTTATAGTCTAGCCCCCTGCACTGCAGATGTTTCAGGTGTTTTTATTGTTGTTTACAATAGCTTCTTTTGGAAAAGTAGATCCCAACCATCTCACCTTTATCATAAGCAGTGTAAGAACATACTCAGGGGCATACAAGTATGCTTTATTAGAAAAATAAACTGCTTAAGGAGGCACTGGGCACATGGTGACTGGTGTATTTTGTGTATTTTTTCCATCAACAATGAATGTGATGAATGGAGACCTCCCCTTTCTCCGTTTCTGGGAGCTTATGTCATATGAATTACAAAAATTAGAACCTGAGATTGTCTGTCAGTTCATACAATCCTTTGAGCAAGAGTGCTAAAAAAATAGAAGAGTGATTTGAGATTGTTCCAGTCTTGCAAGTCATAGACAATTTAAATCAAGTCTCTGAGACATTGAAGAAGAGTAGAATATTTCTGTGCTGGCTTTTATTTTTTGTTTGTTTTTGCTTTTGGTGGTCTAGTGAAAGTCCAAATTCTCTGCCAAATGAAGTATTGAGATGTGTTTGCTGTAACACCAGAGTATTTGTAACCGATCAGCTTACGGAACCAAGAAAACATTCTTTCATGGAACAAGACCATGTATCAGCCCTGTATATATGTCACGTGTGTTGGTTAGTGCTGTGTCCATTTGGTGAAGCTGGGAACTATTTTTCAGAATCCCATTTCCTTTATGGTCCTGTGTGAGCATTGGCAAAAAGAGGAACATGCCTTCTAAACTGAAGTAGTGTCTTTCACCCACTGAAAGTCTTTGTATGTTCAGATGTGGTGATGGATAAATGCAGAGGAGCCCTGTGGGTTCCAGTTTGGTGTTGCCCTCATTCATTCTACATCTATCTTTTCTGTCTGACTTTGGGTTCTGCCTACCGACTGGGTCCCCATCCTACCACCAATTACTACCACAGAGGACGTAGATACACAGAGAAAACCTGGGGACTTCTCCATGAACTCTGACTTCACAGTTACTCCTTTTCCAATCCCCATTCTATTTTTTTTTCCAGTCCCCATTGTAAACCTTAGGTGCCAGCTCCTCCCATAATTATGTAAGGTCTAATTCCTATTATTAGTTTTTTATTTCATAAATTCATAGTTAATCTGCTCTCCTGACTGAAATCTGACTGATACACCATGTTCATTTCATGAGTCTCTTTCATGTAAGTTAAACATTTTACTGACATACATTTTTCAGAGAAGATAAATAATATTTCACTTCTTAGACATATTAATATTTCACCTCCAAGACAGTATAGAGGAACATTGTTGCTATCATTCTCTACATGAGTAGTAGTGATATGATTTGTGCTTTTCACCTGATATGTTTTTATCCAAAAGAGGAATGGGTAAATAAGTCACAATGGATACCCCTATATCTACGCTGTGTATCATATTCACACTGTGTGATTATAATCCTATAATGCTAGTCACATTATACGTAATGAGGGGGAAAGACACATTAGAGAACGAGAAAGAAGAAAAAGAAATCAATTCAGGGAAGAAATAGGTGACTCTCACAGTAAAATACAACTGTGTTCAACTCAAACGCCGACTATCTTGTGCCATAATAAACCAATTCTTGGGTACTAAATCAATGAAAATGGGTAAATTTCCTTCTGGTAGAAAGAAGCTTTTGAGATAGGTAAAGAGTTTTCAAATTCCTTACCTTTTCTTTTACCTAGGGTTGAATCTTTACTATAATTTCATAGTCCCAAGAAGTAATCTTGCAGTAGTGTCTTCACTTCAGCCAATATGTGATTGGATGAGAAGGGTATATGCGCACATAGAGATGAGCAAAGAGGAATCATGGGAGCCTAACATGGCTCAGAGCAAAAGATAAAATAAAGATAGATCCAAGAACCTGAAAGAACTCAGTTTGGGACCATTTAGTGTAGGGGCAAATAGTTCTTTAAACTTTAATAGTCCTTAGGTTCTTCAATAATGTGTTCATTATGATCATCCTGAGCTACTTTTATTGTGTACATTGTTTTGATTTTGGAACACTAAAAAGTGAAAGTAGATACCTAAGAGATTTTCATGTGGAATGATTAAAATTTTAAAATGATGAATGCCTAAACTTCTGTTATATAGAAAACACATTTCTGTAGAATACTTCATTTCCTAATGCCATTCAACAAATGAGATGTTATTAACTAATTTTTATTATGTGCCACTTATAGAACACAATAGATCCTTGCTCCTGAGAATTATTATATCAATGGTGAAAGGTAGAGCTGACATA
Organism: Ursus arctos; assembly: GCF_023065955.2. NCBI lineage: Eukaryota > Metazoa > Chordata > Mammalia > Carnivora > Ursidae > Ursus > Ursus arctos. The sequence goes on along the minus strand of NW_026622974.1, from coordinate 10,706,223 downwards.
TTGACTGAGGCAGAGTGGAGACACACGTCGGGGTACAGTTGAGTGCCTGGTGGGAGTTCTCCTTGATACCAAGCTCCATCTCTGTACTTCTTCTAATTTATAATAAGAAACATTTTATTTTTTTTAAAGATCTTATTTATTTATTCGACAGGATAGAGACAGCCAGCGAGAGAGGGAACACAAGCAGGCGGAGTGGGAGAGGAAGAAGCAGGCTCTTAGCGGAGGAGCCTGATGTGGGGCTCGATCCCATAACACCGGGATCACGCCCTGAGCTGAAGGCAGACGCTTAACCGCTGTGCCACCCAGGCACCCCAATAAGAAACATTTTATATATTTGCCAATGTAGTACTCCACATCTGGTGCTCAGTTTTCGTTTTTGTAGATCCGTATTTCTAACTGCTATAGTTTTCTTTTTGCATGAATGATTTCCTTTAGTATTTTTGGTAGTGAAAACTTTGCAGCGACACATTCTTGCAGCTTTGTATATCTTCATTCTTAAATTCACTTTTGCCTTCATTTAAAAAGTGTATTGAGTTGAAATTCATATGAAATTAATCATTTTAAGGTGGACAGTTCAGTGAGATTTAGTACATTCACAATGCATAACCACCACCTCTATCTAGTTCCAAAATATTTCAATCATTCCAAAGAACAATCTCTTATCCATTAAGCGTAACCCCCCACTCTGCACTCTTCTGAGCCTCTGGAAATCCCTAATCTACTTTCTGTCTCTGTGAGCTTAGCTATCCCAGATACTTCATATGGTGAAATAATACAATATTTATCCTCTTGTGTCTGGCTTCCTCCACTAAGCATGATATTTTGGAGATTCATATTTCATTCCTTTTTATAGGTGAATAATCTTCCATTGTATGTACATACCAGATTAGTTTATCTGTTCATCCACTGATGGACATTTGGACTATTTCCACCCAGTGAACATGTGTTCATGTTAAAATAGTATATCAACTAAGTACATGTATATGTATGTTCATAGTAGCAGTGTTCTCAATAATCAAAAGGTGGAAATAACTTCTTTGTATTTCTTGTGAATGGGGTTTATTGAACGTCTCAGTTAGATTTCTGGGTTTATAATACTCATCAGATTTGAAAAATTTGAAAGCTATTTTTTCTCTTGCCCTCCCTCCCCTCCTTCAAGGAATCTAGTTACATATTTATTTGGTTGTTGGTTGTTGCCTTGAAGCTCACTGATACTCTTTTCATTTTATTTTTTTACTCCTTTTTCCCCCTCTGTGTTTTATCTTGGATAATTGATATTGCTGTGTTTTCAATTTCCCTAATCTTTTCTCCTACTTCGTCTAATTTGCCATCAATCCTAACCAGTGTATTTTTCATCACAGATATTATAGTAATTTGTATCTTCTATATAATTTATAGATTTCTATTTAACTTTTGAACAGAGGGAATAGTTATAATAAATGCTTTAATAGTCATATCTGCTAATTCTAATATCTGTGTCAGTTCTAGTTTGCTTTGATTGATTAGTTATTTTTTGCCTTCATTATGGGTTATATTTTCCTGCTTCTTTGTAAGCCTATGATCTTTGTTTGGATACCAGACATTGTGATTTTTGCCTTATTGGGATGGATATTTTTGAATTTCTCTCTATCTTTGGTTTGGGGCTTTCAGTTATTTGGAAATAGATTGGTTCTTTTGGGTCTTGCTTTTGAGATTTGTTAGGCAGAACTAGAGAAACATTTAAGTCTAGGCCTCAACATTCCTCACTATTGAGGCAGGACTCTTCTGAGTTATTCTACTGAATACCCATGATTCTTGAGAAGTTTTATTTCAACAACTAGGTTGACATAGACAGATTCCATTTAATCAGTTGGGAACAGGCACTATTCTTGGCCATGTGTGAGTTACAGGCACTGTTTGGTCTAACCATCCTGGCTGATTCTTCCCCAACTTTGTTTCCCAAACATGTATTTCCTTACACCCATGTACCAATCAATACCTTGCTGAATATTGACGAGAGATGCGCCAAGTGTCTCCAGAGTTCTCTGTTTTTGCAGCTTTCTCCTCTCTAGTACTCTGTCCTGTATACCTGAATAGCTTGGGTTTTTCTAGACTCTCAGGTCCCTCAATATAGTGTGTTTGCTATCTCTGCCTCATTTCCTCTGTCTGCACTGAAGCCTAGAAACTCTGGCAGGGTGGTTATCTGGGACAACCAATGGGCTGAGCTCATTTGTTTTCTGTCTCTCAGGAATTGTTATCCTCAGATGCCTATATCCATTGCCTTGGAAACTGTTATTTTCTATATATATCTGGTATGATGTTGTGGTTTGTTTGCTTTCAGGTAGGGGATTACATCCATCCTTATGATGTGGGCAGAATTGAATGATCTTTCTTCCTGGTTAATTTTTGATATCATCCTTTGATTCTCTGAACCATTCTAGTTTTCTGCTGAGAAATTTCCTCTTTTCCAAGCTGACTTAATCTGGGTTTTTCCAACTTATATCTAAAAAAATTATGATTAATAAACAGGCAACAATTAAGTAACATACATGAATTTATAAACCAGAATGACATAGACAGAATCCATTTATTCTGATTAACAAGTAAATATTTAAAATCTTTAGTGTATTTTTTTTAGTGGTGGGTCCAATTTTGGTTAAAAGCCTGATGAAAGGAGACAAAATTATAATCTTTTCAAACTTACATAAACTCTGGAGGAAAACCTAATATTGGTACCATAAAATCCACAGAAACAGAGACAATTTCCACCTTAGTTTCTGTGTTATAATTCATAAATTCCTTTGGAGCTTCTAGCAAATTTAACAGTGACCTAAATGCTTCATAAAGGATAGAAGCAAGGTAATATGTAGGTTCATTAAGGTTTTAGGCACTATTGATATGATTATTGCCTGCTTGCTTGGACCCTTAAGACTTTTCAGTATTTAAAATGAACTTTACTGGAAATGAGGGTGATCTGGCTGCAACATCTGTGATCGCATTGATCTCCAGGGTTGATTCGGCTGATCTGGTCACTAGGCGGGTGTCCCCTTCCTCCCTCCCTGCTCCAGGTATGTCCCTCCCATCGGTCGAAGAGGACGACCTTTCCCGATAGAGGAGGACCGTTCTTCAGTCAAGGGTATACGAGTAGCTGCGCTCCCCTGCTAGAACCTCCAAACAAGCTCCCAAGGTCCATTTGTAGGAGAACGTAGGGTAGTCAAGCTTCCAAGACTCCAGACACATTCAAATGAGGCGCTGCGCGCGGCAGTCTGCCTTTCTTTAAAAGAAAAGAACAAAACAAAAAGCAAACAGAAAGTTTAATATGTTATAGATAGTGGTTAAAAAATATTTCAATATTTAATCATTGCAAGTCACATTTATTCCCTCTTGTCTGTCCATGAATCATCAGCTCTTTTTGGAGGCATTTTGTGATGCAAATGCTACAGGCTTTTCTGGGCTATTTGGCATTTCAGTGTGAGAAATCATAACTCTGACCTCATAGACTGAAGCATAAGTAATTTTATAGATTGACAGGACTGGGACCAAGTGCACAGAAATCCTTGAGATGTAAGGGGCTGTTTAGATAGCTTTCAAGTTGCTTGACATTCTTTTGACCCATGTCACTATTTATTTTTCTCTAATGATTTGGTCATAGAACTATGTGTTACTAGGAAAGTTCCCTGGGTACTTTAAGCATAAGAAAGAAAATGTTAATTTCACTACCTTTTCTTTTCATAGACTATTTCTGTCACCTGGCGTTTGAAAGGTAGACTCAAAGTTAAGGTTGGATAGAAAAATGATGAACATAGCTGAAGATAATCTAAAGTTGGAACTTGGCCTATAAATATATAGAAATCTCTGAATGCTTGAGAAGAGGAAAAGTAAAAATGATGGAGGAAATAACATAAATTTGAAAATGTCTGTATGGAACAAAAGCATAACTGATTTTTTGCTAATAAAATCGGACCCATTTATGTTTGGAAAACGAAATTGGTGGAAAAAGAAATGACCATAGGCCTGCTTACTCAATAATCATTTATTCTCTTAAGGATCAAGGACACATTTATCAAATTTGGGTTTGACATGAAGTTGGGAGAAATTGTGAGCTTGTTAGATATTAGAATGTAGAGTCAAAAGATCTTGACAGGCTAGAATAATGGGCCTAATTTTGTTATTTTACAAGATAAAGTTTATGTCACAAAATGTAAAGTTCTTTACTGGGATTTGCAGCAGGGGAAACGTGTGTGTGTGTGTGTGTGTGTGTGTGTGTGTGTGTAGTACATATAGAGAATGATAATAAGATCATTTATATATATTTATAAATTGATAATATGATCATTAAATGTCAAGTCCTAGTATCAAGTACTGTGGGAAGCAATTTATATCACTATCTCATTTCATTCTTATGATCACTTGAAAGAGTAATTACTCTTATTAACTTAGTTCTACAAATGAAGAAATGGAAACTCAGAGTGATAAGTGACAGGGTCTAGACATGAACCTATTCCTGGGTCTATCTGATTCACGAACAGTATACCCTAATCCATATTCTGTTGCTCCCCTGTAGCTAAATATGAGTCAGACATTTTACATGACTGTCCAAGAGACACAAATTACATGAATGACAATGAGGTATCTAATAGGAGGGAAGTGAAAGTCTTTCTAACAACAAAGTAACTTTTCCCCCTTCTATTAAATGTTGTACAGCGTCCTCCATATGGACACAGATGTGAGTTAAAGGAGGACATTATTAAATGGTAGTGGCAACATGTGGGTCTGGACTCTGTACTCGAACAGCTTACCTATGCCTTCTGTTTCTGCTATATTAGCTTGCTAGAGCTGCCGTGCAGAATACAACAGACTCGGTGACTTAAACAAAACTTTATTTTTTCATAGTTATGGAGGCTGGAAGTCCAGATCAAGGTGTCAGCAGGATTGGTTTTTTCTGAGGGCCTCTGTCTTTGGCTTGGCTTGTACATGGCTGCCCTTCTCTAGAAGTGTTCACATGTCTCCCCTCTATGTGCGTCTGGGTCCTAATCTTCTCTGCTTATCAGGACACCAATCATATTGAATTGGGGCCCACTCATAAAACCTCATTTTACCTTAATTGCCTCTTTAAAGGCCCTATCAACATATATAGTCACATTCTGATGTACTGGGGATTATAACTTCAACATATGAACTTTGGAAGAACACAGTTCAGCTCATGACACATACTAATGCTTGATCTGATATACCAATTTTTAAATTGCTGGTTGCCCTGTCTAGTTTTATGACTTGGGAGGACCGAGAACTCCACTCAAGATGGTATATTTCAGATGGATATTCAGTTGGTGTCTCCTGGTCAGATGCTCTATCCCTACCAGGCTCCAGTAGCATGCCAGATGCTGTTTTTAAAATTATGTCTTAATCTCCATTGCAGATGACTAAGCCTTTCTTCAGAATTCCAGAGACCCGCACTGTGATTCTTTCTCTGAATATTTTCATGTAACTAATACCATAGGATCTGCTGGGTCTTGATACCATAGGATCTGCTGGGTCATAGGGCCCAAATGGCAGTATTGCTAGCCCTAAACCTGAACTTGGTAAAGTGCCCATTTTTGCTCTAGGTCCCTCCAAGAGCTGGCAGTCTAACATTGGTTGGGTTTCCTTCATCATGGTAAGATGTGAAAAGTTCAATTTCTTGTCTTTAACTGTGTAAAGGCTGTGACTACTGGACCCTTAAAAATTTTACTGATATGTGAAGGCCCTGAAACTTCATAGGGTTTATCTCTACTCTCTGAAGCACACCTCTCTCTAAATGCTAGCAGCTTTTTGTTCATCCAGCTCAATAAGGATATAATCAATGTGATGGATCAGTATGTTGTTTATGGAAAATCTAAAGACAGATCAGATCTCTTTAGACTAATTATGACAGAGGACTATAGCTAACGTAACTCTTGGGGGTTATGGTAAATGTATACTATTGCCCCTTTCATGTGAATGCAAACATTTCTAATCTCTCTTTTTTGAATAGAATAGAAAGCACTCATTTATCAAATCAACAACCTGACAGAATATGAGGAACCTGAGGCTATATGAATCTACTCTGTAAAAAAACCCACATCTGGCACAGAGGTTGCAATTGATGCTACAGAGGTTGGTAGAGTTTGATACTCTGGCGTTTCAACTTTTTAAGATTTTATTTATTTATTTATTTATTTATTTATTTAGAGAGCATGAGCGGGGGGAGGGGCAAAGGGAGAGGGAGAGAGAGAATCTTAAGCAGACTCTGCACTGAGGCCGGAGCCTGAGGCGGGGCTGGATCTCCTAATCCTGAGATCCCTGACCTGAGCTGAAATCAAGAGTTGGATGCTTAACCAACTGAGCCACTCAGGCGTCCCCTGGCGTTTCAGCTTTTCCTAGCGTGGGCCATTGCTTTTATCTCATGCTTGTAGGAGCCACCCTAATCGTGACTTAGCAATGTGAATTAGAGTCTTTGCCAGAATGTTAAATCTTTTATCTCTGGAATGTGCTTCAAAACACTTTTATCTATTTAATTTTATGCACTAGACTTTTTGATCAAGCGCTCTTGAAATCTAGTCCTCTTTTACTCCTCTGGCTCCTGTTGGCTCAGGCCGACTAGGTCTTGCTGCTCCTTTATCCTCCTTTGTGTTTACCCTCTTATCAGTCCCAGAAGGTCTTGGTTAGGTCACATTATAGGCTTAATGACGAGAACGGGAGATGGGGTAGACCCGGAGGGCAGGCACTTGTTATTTTGTGGCAGAGAGGCTTCTGCATTTTCTTTAAGCATGGGGTAGGGAGCATTAATTCTTAACATCAAGGAGTGGATAACTTCTTCAGAATAAGAGAGTTCAAAGGAGGGGTGCCTGGGTGGCTCAGTTGGTTGAGCCTCCACTCTTGACTTTGGCTTAGGTATTAACCTCGGGGTCATGAGATTGAGCCTCCTATCTGGCTCCACCCTTAGAGGGGAATCTGCTTGAGACTCTTTCCCTCTGCCCCTCCCCCCGTTGTGTGTGTGTGTGTGTGTGTGTGTGTGTGTGTGTGTTTCCCTCTCTGTCACTAAAATAAATAAAATCTTAAAAAAAAAAAAAAGAGGGTTCAAAAGATCCTGAGTATACAAAACGTTCAGTAGCATACACCCAGACATGCCTATCCTAAGTGTCAAAGTACCATTTGTATTTCATGCAGGGCCAGGACTCTGGCATAACAGAACAGCCTTTGTTGGGCACTTAAACTTAGAAAGAGAAACCATTCTATTAAGAATGGTCCTTGTCCTCAACAAGAAAGGGTAGTCTCTTGTAAGCTACCAGAAGGTTCCACTGGCTTTCAATGTATGTTTTTCAGTTATCTGTTGATTGTCCACAATTTTTCACTATCTTTTTCTAAAACATCAATGGTGCTTAGTCATAGTGTTCCCATCCTGACATACTGTTGCCATGTATTAGATGTTTAGAACAACTGGAGCATTCCTCTCCACTGGTATACCATCCCACCTTATCACTGGTGAGAATTTTAAGTGTTGGACTACCACCCTAAGCCAGGGACTTTCTATGTTCTATCACCAATAATGGTATCTTCATTGACAGATGGGTGGTGAGTTATTTAGCTGCAAAAGTTACATACTATCACTTTATTTATTTTTTTAACATTCCTGGTACCAAATATTACTGTGTGGTCCTCTGGAAGCAGATGCTGAGATGAAAGTTTTGTGAACAATAATTATCAGATAATAGTATCTCAGTGGAAAAAAATAACAACCGTGGGGGGGAAAAGTGGGGGAAGTAGAAACCACGATTGTGCAAAAGGAGAAGTCAAATTTCTGTGCAAGCCCAACAAAGCCTGGGCCAATCCCATGGGAAGGTTTGGAGTATTTCCTATGAAGATCTTTTATAGAAAAGACTCCTGGTTGGCCAGAATGGCTGGACTCTATGCAATGCTCTTCATCTGCCTACCCCTCCACAAATTAAAGAAGATTGTATCCTTAGACAGGGCATCACTCTGCAGCTGAGGAAACCCTGAAAGAGCCAAGAGCTGGAGGGTGTCTGCCCTAGTAGTTGGGGGTAATATATCCTTCCTCGAAGTGGGATATGAGCACTGCATCTTCATCGTAACACAAAAGTCAGGTTATATTCTCTCCTCATACCAAATATTTTATAATAGACAAATTCCAGGTGAATCCAATAGCCAAATCAATTGCTGGACAGTCTTTCCTCATCTTAGACTCTTCCCTCCTTGTATTACCCTGATTTTGTTTTACAAAATCAATATTCTCTTGTGTGTTATTGAGAATGTGTTCCATTCCAGTAGGTTTTTTGTTTTTTGTTTGGTTTTGTTTTGTTTCTTCATTTGCTGACAGCAAATCTATATAGTTACAAAGTGTATCTTCCACAAGTCAACACTATTCTGCTTTCTCAGGGAAACAAAATTATTTTAACAGGCATTTATGGGGAGAGAGAAAATCCTAGCTTCCCATTGGCTTAATCATATGTATTTAAGTATTTAGTTACTTAAAGTTACTTATTCTACAAAAAAATACATAAATTAACAATGAGATAATACGTATTTATGTTGTTTTCAGTCACTGTATCTGGGGATAACTTACACACTGATAAAGAATATAATTACATATATGTGTGTGTATATATATATATATATATATATATATATATATATATATATATCTCCCTCAAAAGTCTGAAAGCTATAAAGGCAGAAACCATGTCTGACTTGTACAGTACTAGTATTTCTAGCACCTAGCATAAAGCTTGATATGCAATTGATATTCAATAAAAGTAAGTCAAATAAAAGAAAAAAATAAATAAGTGAATGAACAAATAGATAGTAGTAAGAACTCTCCAAGGATGAAGTGGAAAGAATATTCCTCCCGTTACTGGAAGGTGTTCAGGAATAATCTTGTTGAAAATTTTTCAAGAAAATTTGACAGTTGAGACTTATGTTAAGATTCAACCCATAGGGGCGCCTGGGTGGCACAGCAGTTAAGCGTCTGCCTTCGGCTCACGGCGTGATCCCGGCGTTATGGGATCGGGCCCCACATCAGGCTCCTCTGCTATGAGCCTGCTTCTTCCTCTCCCACTCCCCCTGCTTGTGTTCCCTCTCTCGCTGGCTGTCTCTATCTCTGTCAAATAAATAAATAAAATCTTTAAAAAAAAAAAAAGATTCAACCCATTGTTTCAGAAACTCTCTTATATGGACTTCTTTCTCAATATATTCTTCTCTCAAAAATGGAACAGTATTTTTCCTTAAGTAACCTCAGGTAAGCCTTCATGCAATACAGTCTTCTATAATACTGAACAAGGAATTCCTTTGAGAGAAGAGAATTAGAAATAAATACACTTACACATTCGTACACACACAAACACACACATCTTACAACCCACATACTCATATACATATGCCTACTTCGAAGTAGGATTTCTGACTATTTCAAATTTTTACTTAGAATGGAATAGTAGGTAATGGATATCTGGTAATATTACTTAGCTCTTCTTTGGAAAGATCCTGAGCTTTCAGACCAGATTGCTTGGATTTAAATTTAATCTTGTCTCTTTCTAAATATATGTCTGTGGGAAGATTCCTTCATATAATTTGATTTCCCATATTCTATATCCAGTTCAGATCTATTCTTTAGAATCAGTCTTCTTTATCCAACTATCTGCTGCATATATCCAATTTGATGTTTTATAAGCACTTCAAACCCACCATATCCACAAATTAACCCATAATTATCTCAAATAATTTCCCCAGCCCTACTTTACCAGTACCAAATCTCTCCTCCTGCATTCTTTGTATTATTAATGGTACCACCCTCTAGTCACTCAGGTCATTTTAGACACACATTCATCTCAACCATGCTGAATTTAGATTACTTTATAAGACTCAACTCAGGAATTATTCTTTCTGACTTCACTGAACCTCTAGGCCAAATTGAGTTGACACCTCCATCTCTTGTATATATTGGCACCATGGCACTTATCACATACTTCAGTTTTACTTTTATGTATCTCTTCTCTAACATCTTTGTTCTTTGTTGGCAGAGATTATATCTGTCTTTGTACCACTAATACCAAGCACAGATCTGATGCATTTAGGCATTCAGAGAACTTTCTAGTTTAATTTAAAAAATAATAAATATTACATTTCTTTATCAGTAAATTAGAAATAATTTATATATATTATTACATATAAAGTATATTTGCACATATATTTGTGTATATATCTTATACACACATTTGTGTATACACACACACACAAAATTGTTCTCAAAATTGTTTTTGAAATTAAATCTAAATTAGGGAAATTCTGATGCAGAAATTTAGAACAGGAAGCTGGCAATGTGGGAGATTGCCTTGCTTTTCCAAAAGTGAGATGTATAACCATAGACCAGATCATTCTAGCTTCTTTAGTTTCGTAAGAAGGACAGGACTCTCTAATTCCCTTCTGTCTATAAAATTCTGGATCTTTATTTTGTGAGTCTGTGTCTATGTATGTTCGTATCTATGCACATAAATTCAGATTCTCATTGTCTTCCCTGTTTTTTAAGGAAATTTATTATGCATAGTCATGTTACTATTACATGTTACCATTGCTAGTATCTAGAATGATATCTACAATATAATAGGGAAGTAGTAAGTGTGTATTAGGTGAATACCACAGTCACATATATTTTTCATAGTCACCACATTCTGTTTCTCAATGAGTGTTCACAGGTATCATTTTCTTCTGTGTTAACTCAACTCTGGTAAATTGAGTCTTGCACCTGAACTTCAATATGTGTGGAAGAATCAGTTTCAGAAGGTATATGTCAATTGTAGTAACCCTTGTTTCAGAGGATTCAATGCCATCTATAGCTCTTTTATGAATTTATGCCCATTCTTGTTGGAAAATAAAGGATACCTGTGCTATACTCCACAGATCTCAGCCGTGGTCTTCTAATGAAAATACCATGGGAGGAATTTATATAGCAATTAGGTTGAGTAGTTAAAATAGTACATAGTGCTTCAGATAAATCAATCCTTTCTTTTGAGCTTTGGTTTGTTATCTTAATATAACATAGATAGAGAAAAGCACAGAAATATATCAACTGATGTATTTCTTTCCTGTTGGCTTCATTCCTGGATAAGGAGGTCTAGATGATAAAGGGTTCAGGGCGAGCCACAATCCAGAATCTTTTAGGGATGGATTAGTAGTTTCACTCCTCTAATAGAATTCCAGTTGATTGGGGACAGCTACCTTGATGGCTATACTCAAAAGATTTCTGAGGCTCAGCGGGTAAAGGGCCATGATTATTAAGACCTGCCCTATTGAGGGAAGCAAGGAGTGGCTACAAGTAAACCACCCCTCTGCCTCTCCTGGACACTTATTCTTACCACCCAACCAAGAAGGAGAGGTAGATGGAATTATATGAGTTCAGATATTAATGCTCAGAATCATCCAATTCATAATTGCAAAGCTAGGAGCAAAGCCTCTGAGTGCAAGTAGTAATAAGTTTTGGGGTACAAGAAATAGGGAAATGGACGAAGAAGACTTCTGTTTTCTGTTACCAATAAATATAATTGTCTTATAAAGAAAATCATATCTGATGGGATTTTTCACTGGGAAGATATGAGTGAGGGGCAAGCCTTCTCATCAATGTTAGAAAAGCTCCCATAATTCTTTTTAATAAAAAGCCACACATTATCTTGTGAGACTAGCATATCAGTGTCCAAAATATTAATCAAATGAGTACTTCTCACCATTCTTCTGGAGACACCAGGTCTAGATTATTTAGGGACTTGATATACAGATTCATGGATAGGCTAAAAGAATGACTTGATTTCACCCCTAACAAGTTGGAAAGTGCATACTTAAAATTGTACAGAATGGAGAGGAGATATGATACTTAATGATCACCAAAGATATTTTCTTTTTCTCTGCCTAATACTCTGTTTCACTGTTCAAACATCTTTTTTTTTTTAAGATTTTATTTATTTATTTGACAGAGATAGAGACAGCCAGCGAGAGAGGGAACACAAGCAGGGGGAGTGGGAGAGGAAGAAGCAGGCTCATAGAGGAGGAGACTGATGTGGGGCTTGAACCCATAATGCCGGGATCACGCCCTGAGCCGAAGGCAGATGCTTAACCGTTGTACCACTCAGGCGCCCCCTCACTATTCAAACATCTTACAGTCCAGGAAATATTTCTTATATGAAACTATAAGGTCCCTAATTTAATTTCTTTGTGGATGGAAGTCCAGGAAGGCAGATAAATTTGATTTTCATAATTCTCTTCCTGAATGAGGATAAGAACCAGACTCCAAAGAGACGGGATTCCAAAGGCTCGCCACAGATTTAAGCCCCCAGAAAGTGAGCTGTGGGGCTGAACCAGGCTTCAGTTCCAACAGGGAATTTGAGAAACTATAAGGCGGAAAGCATACAGACTACCAGAGGAGGGTAGGACCACGGAGAGAGGGGGAACGGTGGATCAACGGAAGCTCATGAACCACAGACCTCTTGGATATGGAGCTTAGAACAGGAAGACTAATTTCAGACAAATCAGTGTTGAGAAAAACATTAGCAGTGTAAACACCGACTGGACTCCAAAACTGGATTTGAGCTTGCAGAAAAAGTAGCTCTGTGCTTCACCCTCTGGAGAACTGAGGAAAACAGGATGACAGTATTTCAACAAATACTTATTTCCTGCAAATATTTGTTGAGCACTCCCTATGTGTCAAATACTGACATTACAGCACTGAACAAAACAGCGGAGACTTTTTCCTCCAGAAGCTTACATTTCTGTGAGGATGGCAAACATTAAGCAAGAAAACAGCAGGAATCAGAATTAGAGATTGTGATTGGTACTTCGAAGGTAACAGACCAGGTGATGAGAAACTGCTTGAAGGATTTTAAGGCAATCTAAGTGGTCTGGGTAGGTGACAATAAGAAATGAGTGACCTAACATTAAGTTCTCTGATGATCAAGGACACTGTCCTCAGCATTGTACGACACCAGCAGTATGCCCACTGAACTAGAACACTGTGTGGACCCCATTTCAGCTAGACAGTAAGATAGGAGAAAATTTGGCAGACAAGCTGTTTATAAAATTGTTAGTGCAATGAAAATACAAAGACTTTTTTTCATCAGACTACTAAATATTTCAATAATAGAACAAGAATAGTTTTGTTAATGTCAACATATGCTAAAACTGAACTAACATTGTGTTTGTTTTCTTTATTTTTGCTTTTTCAATTCTACACAATCACACATAGGGTTTTCTCCCCGGGGGAGCATATACTAGAATTGTTTGTTTTCTTTGAACATAAGAAAATAATGATAATACCTTGTATTCTGTGTTTCATTTTTTTTAAGCAAAACTCAAATTATCACCCTTCAGAATCTGAATAGAAACAGTTTGTTTTGGACTGAGTGACAAGTCAATGTAATTGAAAAAATATTTTGTAGCTTGAAATTTTTTAAATCAATTTTGTAGCCTCTAGTGAAAACTGTCCTCCCTACTTAGAACAGTAGTAGCTTCTTGGTTTCTTAGGGCAACTGTAGAGAATAGAGAGGCTGATGTGTCTCAAATAATCTCTTACTTTGATTGTGTGTGTGTGTTTCTTAATGGCACATAGGACCCATATTAAGTGCTAATAATTTTCTAAATGGGATCATACTCCTTAGCATCAAGTATATCACTTATATCATCCTCTATGTCCACCATTCGTAGGTCAAAGAAATTTAAAAAGAATAATAAATGCTACCGATCACGTTAGGGAACAATAAGGGTGATGAATTATATGATAAGAAGGAATGCAAGTTTGTTTCCATGTAGGTCTGTTTAATAGATAAGATCATCAGAATGTCATAATAATTTCTAACCTTGCCCTCAACAATATAAAAGTTAGGTTAACTACCAGGCCCTACAACTTAAGAAAGTAGTCCAAAAGAACCCTTGCAGATAGAATTTCATTTTCCTACCGAAGATTGCTCAAAAAAAAAGTTGACCAGGGTGTGCAAGTCTGCAAATATGAACCTGTGTTGTCATGCCTAGAACAGAGCATTCTTTACAAGATACAGACAGAGCCTAGGGGCTCAACACTCCCTCTAGTGATTTTCCTCATCCTGTAACAAAACAGATAAATCTTCCTTTTCTTCCAGCCACCTATGAAAATGCACTGAGTTATGAAAGATATCACTGAATCGTTGAATAGTCTCATGATCCAAATCTCAGTTTATTTTTAAAAAAAATTCTAGTTATTTTGTGCTAATTTTTAAAAGGATTCCTTTTTTTTTCTAGTTCATTGGATCAGGATAGCATGAACTTTTACTACTCCTTCAGATAGCTTTCCCTATGAAGATTTACATTTTTTCTGGGTTTTTTTTTTTTTTAAACAAAACAACATGATAACTTGATTCAAAGAAATAGATGTAAGACATTGGCATTTATGGCAGGCTGGAGCACCATTAAAAATCATGTCATTAGGCAATCACATAAATTGCTACACTAAGGACTGGACTTCGCTTTTATAAAGTATGATAGGATAGCTTACTGGAGTTACAGAAAAAAACTCATTCCTTGCTCTGAATAAGCAGTAGGATTTTTTTAAAAAGGTAGTGAAAAAAGTCCAACACAGGGAAAACAACTGATATTTTTCTGAAAATTTTCCTAGAAAGGAAAATGAGATCCTTCCTGAATGAATGTTGACAGAACTATAGAGAAAAAAGAAAGAAGGAAAAATTATGTATCTGTTAAGTACGTACTTACAAACAAGGAGTATCATGTCTAAGTAACTTAAGCAGAAATATAATTTATTGGATCAACGCAAAATAGATCCCAGACCTGATTGAGCAGCTGGAGAACATGTCGCGGACAACTGGCAGGAGCCAAGAGAAAGGAAGAGAAACCAAGATTATGCCACCTCGAACTTGCTGCCAGTAGTCTCTAAGAATAATTTCTTACAAATCCAATGCCTTTCCACTACTCCAAAAGTCAAAGAATTGGTCAAAGAAAGGAACATTAAATTGGCTGGGTCTAGTCAGGCCCCAGATTATCTGTCTGGAAGTTGGGCGAAGAGATATCTGTACCTCCTTGAGCTTTTATGATGGGAAGTGGTATGGATCTTATCTTTATTGACTTTTCCATAATAAAGGAAGGCTGTTTGTGTTCTGAGCAACCTCCAAAATCAGCATCCACCTCATCGTATACCTTTGGTTTTTCATCCAGTTCATAAAGAAACACTAAGTAAAGTACTCTTACATATCATAATGCAAATAGAGCTCTAATCTTTTATATGTTTTATATGCACAATAAATGCACTTACCCTCTTCCCCCAATGAGGTGTCCAAAATCTCAACAATTATTGCATTTAGCTTGGGGTATCATTTGTTTCTTTGGTATTATAAATCTGTCTTGATATTGTGCAAACTATGGACAAAATTGTAGTTTACCAATATGACCTACATAAAATCGCGGAGGGTAGAGGAAAGAAAATGTAAGATATGCAAATATATGCATAACCTTCTTGTTCTCTTTCAGTCTCTACCAAAACTTGTTTCTGCTATGTCATCGTTTGTCCTCTTAACTGTCATAGAGTCACATGATGCTCTTGACCCATATTGAATCAATGCATTGCCCTTTATAAAATTTATGATTCATAATAACATGAAACTTACTGGTGGCATTCTTTATGATAATGAATCAGTCACAAATAGTATAAATCTAGACACTGTGCAAACTAGTATGAATGAAATAGTTTATTTGAGGGGAGCTTTCTAATACTCCCATATGGCATCATGTAAATGGCAAGCCATTTTAATACTGGTCTTTAAAGAATGAAGTGGTTTGAAGCATATAGGCGAGAAACCAAGAGTGGAAGATAAAATAGAGTAAAAATGCCCCATTTTACAAAAATAATTTAATGACTTAGAGGACTTTACTTGGCAGTAGATTAAAGCAGTTTGGAAGAGATCATTAAACTTTTTAAGAATGTATTTTTAATAAATAATAACTAGCTTTCTTATACTCTTAATCAATATGGCTTCTTGGATTTACACTAGCCAAAAATAAAGGGACGTAGCCCTACTCCCTCAGTTTACAGCCACACCCTCACTTGCCCCCTCTCTGTCTAGTCTTAATCTGAGTTAAAATTGCTTTTTTTCTCTTTGTCCTACATTGATGCAGGTAGTTGAATCTGGTCACTACCGAAAAACAGAGTCTGAATATCTTTTTTATGTACATTTTGTAACACATTTTAGAAACACTGGACAGAAATTGAAAACAATACCCTTCTCACGTTTGTTTTCTATTATTTATGTCAGAAGTCATCCATCCATTCCATCTATTTCCATCTATCTATCCACCTATCTATCTACCATTATCTAGTTGAGAGAGTGACTATTTTCACTCCCTTCTTGTTTTCATCTTTTCCTATCTAAATATGTCAAAGATGGTAAATGTTTAGGAGGAGAGTGATTTATAAAAATACAACCAAACCACAGTCCTGTCTCAAATGGTAAGGCTGGCCAACATATGCAACTAATTCTCACGGAGGCATTCTGGAAAACCATTGACAAGATTGGGACTCTGGGCTAGCCCCAGGGCAGTCAGCACTGGTAGACTGCTACACACAGCCTCATGTGTAAAGTTTCTGAACTGACACAAAGCTTAATGGAAATGAACCTGGACGATGTGGCCAATCGAGTATAAGTGACATCCTGCTTGGCATGCCATCATGATTTTTTCTTTCCTCTCATGAAGGCATAATGCTTCCTGTGGGAAACCCTGACTTAAAATGCCATTGTGTGTTTAGATAGGAGATTTACCAACCCAGAAGAGGATATGAGTGGAATAAGAACCCCAGGAACAGACTCTTCCTTATCCTCACACTCCATTTCTCCTGCCGACTCAATGAAAAGTGAGAGTAACTACAGCATTTTCAATTGACAGAATGTTGAAATAATAGCGTATCTTAAAAATTAAAATATAAGCAGTCTGTTAAAAATGAAAGTAGGCACCAGTCATTTCTTATTTATTGGGTATTTTTAATAGTGCACTGCTCATTGTTCTATGTCTGTGGAGGAATCAAACAAAAATAAGACACATTGTACTTGTTCTCCAAGATCTGTTATTTAGGTAGAAAAGAAATATAAGAAAATAACCACGATGGTTAGCAAGCTAACACATAGAGGTCATCTATATAGAAAAGGAAGGCTCTAAAAAGAAATAGTCTTCATAGAGAAACAAATAAATAAAATCTCTTTGCTTCCAGTAAAAATGTTTCTATCCAAGTTTGGAATCTGGGAGATGACCATTATTACCTGCCCTTCTTGTATTTGGGTTATTTTTTAAATAGTAGAACTGAGTTTACTAAACCTTCTGCTCCTGCCTATTTTTTAAATTTAAAAAAGTATAAGTTTAAAATTTTTTTTTAAATTTTTTTGAGAGACAGAGAATGAAAGTGAGAAAGCGTGAGTGGGGGTGGGGGGACAGAGGGAGAGGGAGCGAGAGAATTTCAAGCAAGCTCCATGCCCAGCACAGAGGGGCTCCATCTCACAACCCTGAGATCACAACCTGAGCTGAAACAAGAGCTGGACACCTAACTGACTGAGCCGCCCCAGTGCCTCTTGCTACTGCCTATCTTTGAATGAAAACTCCACTATGAGAGTCTCAGGCTCAAATGAGAAGGCGAATCTATGAAATGGAAGAAGTCAAAGCTGAAGAGGCTGTTTGTAGACTATTGGTTGTAGATCAAAAGCAGAGGGTTTCAGAGAGGAGGGGTGGGGGGATGGGCTAGCCCGGTGATGGGTATTAAGGAGGGCACGTATTGCATGGAGCACTGGCTGTTATATGCAAACAATGAATCACGGAACACTACATCAAAAACTAATGATGTACTGTATAGTCACTAATATATCATAATAAAGAAAGCAGATGAAGTTTGCAGTGAATGCTGCTTGACCTTCATTCAAATAAAAAAATTCTTTTCTAAAGAGTGCTATACCAAGCACTTTTTAACTAGTAAAACAGACTGATTGATATGCTGTTTGTTGGGAGATAATATATAAGTTAACTAGTCATTAAAATACAGTGTGATAGATGTTATGATAGGCAAAATATACAGCATTAGAAGAGTTTTATAGTACAGGTAAGAAAGTCACACTTGGAATCAAGGGAATGCATCAGGAATGGCTTACAAGTAGGTGACAAGTAAATCCTAAATGATGAGTAGGAAATGCCTGAATTTTTGTTGCCTTGACTGGTGTTCAGCTAGCAATTACTACTTTCTTAGTATGAGTCCAGATCCACGCTAAAACACATGCCAAACACAATTAATCCGTAAAACAACCAGTAGCCAATCCACAAAACAACCCTTTAGAATGGGTACTATTATTATCCATATTGATGAAAGCATATGCAGGGTGAAAACATGCTCCAGGAAATGGAGTTAGTGACCAGCAATACGTGGTTCCCGACCAGTCTCACTCCAGAGCCCGATGCTGTACTGCTCAACCACATCGTTCTAGTACTAGATACAATTTGGAAATGTAAATGGGGCAGAGGCAGAGGCTAGGGAGAGTGTCCTAGGGAGAGGAATGATTGAGTGTGAAGGTTTTTTTTTTTTTTAAAGATTATTTATTTATTTATTTATTTATTTATTTCAGAGAGACAGAGTGTGTGTGTGTGGGGGGGCGGTTGGAGAAGGACAGAGGGAGAGGAAGAGGGGAAGTAGACTCCCTTCTGAGCACGGAGCCCAATGTGAAGCTTGATCTCACCATCCCGAAATCTTGACCTGAGCGGAAATCAAGATTTAACAGACTGAGCCAGCCAGGTGCTCTGGATGAGTGTAAAGTTTTAGATATGAGACAATGTATCTGAAAGAAGCATTGGAGTAGGAGATGAAAGTAGCAAGAAAGGAAACTGAAGAGGTATATAGGAACCAGTTTATTGAGTGCTGTGCAAGGTATACTAATATTTTATTTTATGAATAGTGGATCCCTTAAAGGTCTGGGAGCCGGGACACGATGAATTTAAAACTAATTTTCCAGTTGCAGTTTGGAGAATGGACTGTGGGTGGAGTGGGATGTTATTACTAGGAATCCAGGTGGACCTGGGTTGTGGGGACAGGAGTGTTAAAAAAAAAAAAAAAGTATGTGATCTTCAGGGTTATTTAAATGGTACACTCAAAAGAAATGATAGTATGTTATATGTGGTAGGGAAAAAATAGAAGAAAAGAATGGCTTACTGGCTTGAGAACTGCATGTAAAATGAAGTTCAGTGAAACAGGAAGTGCGGGAGGATGAACTAGTCCCAGCATCGTTATTTTATCCATACCTGCTATCCTACTATGATTTGTCTAAGGTTATGCATCCAAACTTAACTAATTAGTATTCGAGTCATCAGAATCCTAGTAATTGAAATGGATGAAATTAGTCTCCACATTATACTTCAATGACTAATATAGTTCTTTGAAAAGAAAATGATAGTGTCTTGGTTTGTAAAGCACACATATTTGCCGTGTGTGTGTGTTTTAGAAAGTTCTGTTTTTTTTTTTATTTTCCTAAGCATTGAGATGTTGGGAGAGCGCTGAGAGTGTGGTTTTTCAGGGAGTGCTCCCTGCCCTGGATGATAGAAATTACCAGCAGAGTGAGCTGGCCATTCTCCTGAAGGGCAGTCTTGGGAGCTTTGAAGGGATTGAATGACTCCTTAGCTACATTTTTAGAAGTGAGTAACTTAATCCTTGAGCAGTGAAACTGATCTGAGAATTTTATACCCTGTCACACCAGTGAGTGTGGTGCCTAAATTTCTTTCTTTCTTTCTTTCTTTCTTTCTTTCTTTCTTTCTTTCTTTCTTTCTTTCTTTCTTCCTTTCTTGGCTGTAGTTGATTGACCTCAAATCGTTCTTACTCATGCAATCAGTAGCCAAACCGTGTAGGAAACCATTTTAATCAAATTGTTGGGGGAGGTAATAGTGTAGTGGTTAACTGTAAAATACTTGGAATTGAGACTTAGGTTTGAATCCTTGCCTTGACACTTGATAGCTATAGAACTTCAGTAATGTAGAGGATTTATGAGTTATATGCTTTGCTCAAAGAGCAGTTGTCAGAGAAAAGCTGACTCACAGGAGCTCTTAAGTATCTGACAGCTGATTTACAGTCAAGAGGGGGTTCTGGGCAGCTATGTTTATACTCCGTGGTTCTGTTTCCACCTTGGTCACAGTTGATTGGACCAGAATTATGCCCATGACTTAGACTGGGTTAATTCCTTCTGAAAAGTGGATTTGAGACTGAGATAATGGATTATTATGAGCTTTTTTAAAAACTGAGATAATTTATACTTTGGGCTGTAGAAATTCCATCTTATACAAGATAGTACCACAAAACAGGAGAAAGCTGGTCTTTATGTAGAAAAAAATAAAGCACATATACAGAAAAAAGAAAGAAAAGACTAAAAGAACACTCATTCTCTCTACCTAGTATATATTCATCTAGTGTATTTAGTTACCAAACCAACACTGGTTAAGTTTCTCTTAAGTACCAAGCATAAGCTAAGCTAAGCTCTATGCAAGTTCCTATATTGAAGTGCAATGTCATGTTTTATGTCTTTCCTATATAACAATGTCTCTTAGGAGTTTTAGATAAAATAGATCAATATAAAGCACTTACTACGTGTACCATCAATGTGAATTTCTGCTCCTTTTCTCTAGATAGTGTTTTCTGACACTCCGTCTAATTACGATTTCTTGTAATTTATAACACTTTTTTTTCTTTTTAAACATTTGGAAATTCTATGTGGTCTTTATTATGATTTGTCTCATTATTTGCATGTGTCCCCAACTTGATTTATTATGCACTGGGCAGAAATCGTGACTTGTCTGTTTTATTTCTCAAACTCATACCATAGTACTTTGCATAGAATGGATTTTTCATCCATATTTATTGATTGATCACTCTGGGGATGTAAATGAAGACAAAACTGGAATGTTTTCCGGGTTGAATAACTGCTCTTAATAGGCTTTGCTTACCTCTCCGAATATGTTTCCTCTTTGTTTAATTCACCACTCAGCCTCCAAAAAGTCTTTTTCTCTGAGTTATTATCCAGAAAGGTTTACAAATTTAAACCAATGCTATAACCACAGCTACAAGGTACAGAGGGTTGTGGGTCCATATACTAGCCATTTATTCCTGACTTCAACCTTCCTGGTCCTATATACGAGAGCAGAGAGTAAGGGTGCCTGGGTGGCTCAGTCGATTAAGCGTGCGCTTTCAGCTCAGGTCATGATCCCAGCGTCCTGGGATCGAGCCCAGCACCAGGCTCTGCATCAGGCTCCCTGCTCAGCAGGGAAATCTGCTTCTCTTTCTCCCTCTGCCCCTGCTCGTGTTCTCTCTCCTGCTCACTCTCTCTCAAATAAATAAATAAAATCTTAAAAAAAAAAGAGCTGAGAGTATATGATCCGGGCAGATATCTAATACTTAATATATGATACAACACTTGGCTTAACTAGTCCACAAATTCTCTGTTAACACATTTCAAATATATCTATATATCTATATGTATCTATATAGATATATAGATATAGGTGTATCCTCATAGGATGTATCAGCCAGTAATGATACAGTTTAATAGAAAATGTACTTGTTTAGAAGAGAGGAGATTTGAATCATGAACTTTGCTGCTAAGTAACTGTGTGACTTAATGCAAGTCCTTTAGCTTCTCTGAGCCTCGTTTTCTTAACATGTAAAGCATGAACTAGATGGCCTCTAGTTTTGTTTTAGTTCCAAATTCTGGTAACTTTACTTTGAGCTCTGTAATCTGCAAGGTGATATTCTGGTATGTTACTTAATTGTGAGTGATGATATTGTAGGAATCATTCTTTTATTTATTACCAAGTTCAATTACAATATAAATAAGTTAAGACTGCAATATGTAAGAGCTCATCCACAACCGATACTCATATTAATTTAGTTTAATTGTTTATTGAATGACAGACATAGCTTGAGCCAGCAGTAGGGATTTCAGTGTTCTGCAATCTCAGATACCAACCCCAGGAAACCAGATTTGTTCATTTTTATAATTACTTTTTGGGTGTTAAATGATTCCATTAAATGAAGTGCCACAGATTAAGTATTGAAAAGAACTGACCTGAACAACACACTGAACATGCCGGAGGCATCAAACAGGTTTCTACTTTATTTTTATTCCTTTTTATTTGGGCGAATGATGTGACTGAAGAATCTTTACTGAGTTTTGAATACTAAATAAATTAGTCATGGCTGGAATGCCACTTCAATCACTTTCCAGCGAGCAGGCTCTGACCTCCAAGTTCACCTGTTCATGACTTTACTCAGTCCTAGAACAAGCTGGGGACAAGTGGTTCCAACTGCCCAGGAATTCTGGACTGCCTAGTAGCTAGATGGCATTGTGCCCTGTGAGCAATGGGGTGCCCCCAAAGGTCTCTTTCATCCACCTTTATAAAGCAAATGGAAAAGATGAAAGAAGGGAAAGGAAGGAAAGGAAAACACTAACACACAGTGAGCATTACTCTGACTTAGTAACTATTCTAGTTGCCCTCATATTTATTATTCCGTTGGAAGTATTATAAAATTCTTGGAGAGGGAGTCTTTTCAGCCAGGGAAGAAGTGATTTAGGAATCTGGACTAAATTATATGAGGACCATGGTACAGCTAAATTACAGAACTGTTGGAGATTTACTGAGTTCATGGTTCTGGGCTGAACAAATGATGGACAGGGTATAATCACTTCCTGCCTTGTTTCTGAGTAGACATAAGGCTTAGATATGAAAGAGAATTCCTTCTCCTGGCTTGCCACCAGAAACCTCATTTTAATTCAAATATCTTGAACAGGGCCATCTAATTTAATTCAAATATCTTGAACAGGGCCATCTAATTACTAAGCTCAGCAGCCTTCTACTGCCCAAACACTCCTGCAATTGTCCTTTTGGTTCGCAGGATTTCTAGGCATCCAAGACAGACTCACACTCTCACTCCTCCACTCCCAGGCCCACAAAAAAGAAGAAAAAGGAAAGTAGAGGTTATATTATGGGTCTCTGATGCATTTAGGATAGTCCAAGGAAGAATTTAATGCATCACAAAAGAACCCCATGCATTGCCATGATTTTTGAATATTAAATAAATTACACCACGACACCGCCCACCTTTAGTGGTTTGAGTTCTCCTTCACAAGGTCCTGAGGATAGTGTCTCATCACTTTGTTACCATCTGGAATCATTGGCTTACATTGTTTATTACCCCCCCTTGAGCTCTGTGGTTGTTGGGAAGCCACTGAACTTCTGTAAACCAGCCTCCTCAGTTAGTTGTGGAAATGAGGTAATCTCTACCCCGTGATGCGCTGGCACAGGGACAGACATACAGCTACAATTTATTAACCGGTTATTATTGTGAGAGTGCCTTAAGTCAGGAGGGCAGACTGGTTCCCAATAGGCATATCATAGGGCATGGGCTGGGGTGGCGGGTGGCAGGCTCTGTGGGGTCATGATCACCAATGGCGAGGAGAGGGCAGTGAAAGAAGAGGAACATCGCTCCAGGGACACACAGCCTTCTTGACAATTTTCTCCAGATTTATCTCTGGGCAAAACGTAGAGTTTCAACTATAGTGGTCCAAACTGGGATAATAAAATATTTTAAGGCAGTGGAGATACTGACCTCAGATTCAGGATCAAGGTGGCACTGGAGGAGCCCCATGGAAGGAAAGAACGCTGAGCTAGAGTCACACCTACCCCACCTGCCATCTGTACTGTAAGCACGATGGCGCTGCACCCTCTTGACAAAGGACCCCAAGTGGGAGCTTTGATGTAGCTGCAAATATTTGAGCAGATGCAATGTGCAAATGTAAATATGTAATCATCAGTTTAAATTTCTAGAGCTCCCTTAGTTTTTTGAAACAGTATATTCTAAACAAATATTACAACCATCGTTACATTTTATTTACAGAGTGCTTATTGAAACAGCAGACACCTTTCTTGAAAAAAAGAGTGCTTTAGAAAAAAAAAATATGTTTAATTTCTTGACCAGTTCCTGAGGCCAGGGGGTCACAGGTTCATGAGAAGACAAAGGCTGTAAGGAAAATCAGGAGAACTTCAGCACCTCTCATTTGGACAATACTTGAAAGGGAAGAGCTGTAAGAAGAGAGGCAGGTATGGCAGCCACCTCCTCTCTGACTTCTTCGCCAGGTCTTTTCCTTCGTGTTCTCTGTGTTTTAAGAGCTTGGGGCAGTTAAAAGAATCCTCAGGCACTGGTATAGATATCTGACAGAGAATGCAAATTAGAACTTGCTATGTATTTTTTCATGATGTTTAATTCCCCAAACTAAAATCACTGAAATAGTTTAATAAGTGCATGTAAGCTCATGGTTTTGCCATTTGCATTTTGATTCAATTAAATGTTTATTTCTTCAACCAAACATACTCATTTAAAAGTACCCCAGAAGAGTCATTTGATGGAATTAAGTCCTTTGGCACAAATTTTTCTTATTTTTCTCAATAGAGAGAAGCTAAAATTCGAAAAGCAAGTGCTTTGGCTAGCTCTGTTGGAAATATATTTTCCCTAAAGACAAACTTGAGCTTGTGTAGATATTCTGAGTTCTTAGCTAAATATATGTTCAGTAAGTCTCAATTTGTCAAAACACAACCTAGTTATTTTATCAACTTCTCCCAATGTAAGACATGCCCGAAAGAAGTGAGAAAAGTGAGAAGCAGAAGCAATGATCTGGATCAGTTCTGGTAAGACCTCTGCAGGTAGTCTTGTGATCCAGGGTCGCACCGGTTTCAGGAGAATGGTTCATCTGTAAGACTGGCAACAAGGCGTCTCCTTTCATTCAACCTGGCAATGCTTGCTAATATACACGTAGGCACATATCTCTGGGAAGCTAAATGAATAAGCATTTTAAGTGCATACTTGTGAATATAATTTGTCTGGGAATACAAAGAAATTACAATAGAATTCAGGTTTTCAAGGGGCCGAAAGGCTAGCTGAGAATACTAGATGTTAAGACTCTAAATTTTGTGACACATTTGTACATGGTTTGAGAATGCAAAAAAAAAAAAACAAAAAAGAATCATTCCGGTTTATTATAGTAAATAAAAGATTATTTGGGGTAAATATAGAGAAAAATACTTACATGCCTAAATATATTCTGATATTTCATATATATTTTAAAAATTAACAAGATGAATCATAAAGAAACAACATAGTTTTAATAACTATGTGTATTTGTGTATGCATAAATATATAGAAAAATTATATCTCAGTATCTATCTCCATTTGCTTATATATATGTAGATATACAGTGGATATATCTGAATGCATTATCTATAAAATGTCAAGAAACTCATTTGGCTAAATTCATCACATAATTAGCTACATATTCTAGGTTCTGGTAGATGAATTTTTATTATTCAGTTGCATTTTCCTCATTTAGGATATCAGACCTGAAATAAACAAAGTTGAGATTAGATTTGTCAAGTTATAAAGGCTATAGGAAAAAATCTGCATATTATTGAGGCTCCCATGCTACTGTCCCCAACTCCTGTGAGGCTCTGAGGCCATTTCCTTCATCTGCAAAATCAAAATGCAGCTCTGAGGCCGTGTAGTGGGCTGTGCTCCTGACAGCTGCCCCAAGACTCCAGGGAGTAAAGGGTCTAATCGCCAATCTCCACAAAGAGAATGCACAAGGCAGAAAGTGCTCCACTTCTCACCAAGAAAATAAAGAGCCCGGTAACCATCCCCCACACCCTTTGCTTCCCCAAGCTGGGCCAGATCTCTCCCACAAAGATGGACAAAGCTCTTAATAGAGAAATTGGAAAATCTGACAGTCTTTGGGGAAAAGAGGTCCTCTTGGAACGTGAATCTGCCCTTGGGCAAAGCGACTTTACATAGTCATGGTAATTATTTTATATGATTATTTCACTTTAATCATCATTAGTATTAACACATTGTAATATAGAAAAACATTGTTTGTTTGTTTCAGAAATAGCACCGTAAAGTACTTTTAATAACCACTTAAAAACCACTTGTAAATGTAAAGTTTATAGCTAAAGTTCCCTAAATTGATTTTTGCTATGTGTCGTTTGCTTTACTTTTCTTAAAGGAAAACAAGCAAAGAAACCCTCATTTCCCCTTTCTTATTTGGCTTCACATCCTAATGTGTCAATTTCCTGGCTTACTTATGGAATTAAACTCACAAAAAAATACGTCCGTAGGACTTATTCAAGCTTTTTTAAAATTCGGGAATATCTACTGTTGGACAGCTGCTTTTAAAAGCATACCTCCTTGTAAAAGTAGGCTGGGAAATCTTGCAAAGTCAGTACCTTTGGCAACATATATTGGCTCTGGGCTGCTTCCTGAAATCTGGGTTCAGGCTACTGGTAAATCAACATGAAGCACCTGCCTCATCATGCCTGGCATGGTCTGAGTCATGTTTCTTGACATCAAAGAAACTTATATTTGAAACTTTGTGTTAGAGATTTCTGCATCCGGTCAAATCACATCATTTTAATTTTTACGTTTCCAAAAGATTTTCTCAGGAATCTAAGACACCTTTTCCACTGGATGTTTTCTTGAGACCTTGCTTTTGGCAGAATGATGACAATAAGTGCACTTAGATCGAAAGGCCAGAGAAGAGAGTAAAAAGAGCACAAGTAGTCCTGTACCGAAGGCAAAAAAGCCAGAGCAGCGGCCCAGCTTTGCGCCCCGAGCTATCTCCTGGCCCCAGATCGTTAACTTCTTCCATTGCATTGGTCCCTTAGGGTCTGCTTCGGCTCTTGGCTGCTGGATACAGAATTTCTTCCTCCTGCTAGGCGAAGTCCCTGTGGGTACTGACAGGACCCCCATTTCTTTCCTCTTTTGGCTTCACACCTGCTCCTCTCTGTCTGGAGTCCATCTGTCCACAGCACTGTCTAGATAAATCTTCCGTGTGTGTACCTTGTGACAGTTCAGTGCTACAAAAGGGAAACATAGCAATTAAAGGAGACCAGGAATTCCTACCTGATGCAGCCAGTAGTATATAGTCTCAGTAGTATATAGTCTCCATTTTTATTTTAAGCTATGGCCACAAAAGCTTCTCTTCCTTCCCAATGCTGCCCTAACTGCTGGCAGCTCCATTTCTCTGGTGTTCTGGGTCCAAACGCTGTCCAGGTAAATACACAATGGCATTGGTGGCATATAGCCACCTGGATTACCAGTGGCAATGTCAGGATTCCGAAAGGTCGTGGTTTCTCATTCTCCTAGGACCTATATCCAAGTATAACATGACTCATACACCTATGAACCGGAGTAACACACTTTTGGGGGAGATGATTTATGCAGTAAGTTAGCTGATGGTTTTGCAAAGGAGGGAATTCTCTTCTTTGTAACCTGTCAGCATTAATAGGTAAATTAATTACACCACTTATAATAAACCCATAGGTTAAATAGGGCTAACTTGGTCTAGATTAAGAAGACTGTGTTAACTACCAATTTTACCAAGTACTAGTGTTATTTTGAGCTGGTTGTTCACCTCTTCACATTCCATTTTCTGCCATCTATAAAAAAGTTCTTTTTTTAAATACTTCTTTAGAGTAATTTTGATAATTAAACAAGAAATTAATTAATATACATTGACTAAAAGTGTTTGCAGAATTGTAAGGCAATGCAAATATTCCTTGTTTTTATTGGCTCTGATTAAACAGTTTCCAAGGTTCCATTAACCATTTCTTTTCTGAATTTCTGTTCTACTTATTATCTGTTCCTCACATTTTTAATTTCTATGATATTTGTATTGTCCCCGAGGGCGCAGGACTTTCTCGGCTATTGCATGAGGCAGTTAAGAAGCAGGGTGATTCCAAATTGCACATTATTAAACCAGGTCGTGTGTTAGAGCACCAAAACAAATCACAACATAAAACTTTTATATTTAGCGTTAGGAAAATTAGAGCGTTTTATTGTAAGGTGTTTCGGGAAAAAAAAACAGCTTCATTTTTTCTTCCTTGGAGATATTCTGACCTCCTTCACAGGGTTATTGTGATGAATATCTAATAAAAAATTGTTGTAAAGCACTTTGCAAAAATAAAGTGCTATATAATTGCTTAATAATAATAATTAGATTTCAGTCCATTATTGCACAGAGCAATTGCCACCAACAAGATAGCAAATAACTTCATTGTTCTGCATTCCTTTCTTAAGGACTTTTCATATTTTGTCTTGGGACATTTACCTTGCCTGTTTCTATAGGGCTCTCTCTAACTGCGCCGATATCAACAAAATCCCTGGAGGGGTACAAAACGGCTGCTGATCTTCCTTGGAGCAGCTTCTCAGATGTTATCGGCTGGGTCTGCAACCATAATAGACCCAGCTGCTTAAGTTCTCTGGGCTGAACTGTAAAGTGAAGAAAATAGCTCTGCTTTATGACAAAGTCATTTCCTGTTGTTTCAGGTGCACTGGAGAATCTCTCTTACAGCTCTAATCCATTTTCTGACATAAGGAATTTACCAGTTTTCCTTCTGAAGATTCATGGAAGTCTCATTTTTTTTTTTTTAATGAATCATGTTCATAATGGGGCTAGGAAGAGAAACAATCTGAGTTAAGACTAGTTAGCACGATGTAAATAGTAAGAACACCTTCACCCCCACTGATAGTAGCAGCTGATATTTATTGAGTGTTTGCAAATATTCAGGTTCTGTGATAAGTGCTTTAGAAGCATTATAAGCATTACCTATTTAATTTTTACAGAATTCTACCTGGTAGGTATAATGAAAGGTCCAGCTAAGTATTTATCCAAGATCATAGAGATAGAATGAAGATTGGAAACTTGAGTCTGTCTCAGACCTGTCTTATTGTTATAAAAGTGGTCTTTCTACAAATGAAATCAGTACATAGTTCTTTATGAACATAAACACTTTAGATTACAGATTGAATATAAGAAGTTTTTACTTTGACTTGCTACTGTCTTGTAATTACCCATTTCACCACTTTTCATCTAGATGCACTAACATTGCACAGAAATTTTCACAAGATTAGGGGGTATATCTGCTCCTTAGAAATACAGTCGAAACTTGTAAACTAGTGTCCATTTTCAATGATTTCCCTGAAAATTTATACAGATTATTGAACTTCCACTGAAGTTCATAGGCACAACTGTTTTTTAGATCTGCTGGAGTTCAAAACTAGCTAAAGGATGCATATCAGAGAATATAACAAAGAAAAGTCTTAATTTTAAAAATTACTTTTTGTCCACATGTGGACCAGTGAGCAGTATTGCCAAGAGGCCATACAAGGTTGTGATTAGGCACAAAGTTCATGGTGTCAGATAAGCCAGTATTCAAATGTCATATAACCTTGGGAAAGTTCATTGACTTTAGTTTTATCTTCTGTAAAAGGGATAAAATAATGGTAAAAGTAGCAATAGTAATTAACACTTAATAAATGCGTCCATGCCAGGCACTGTTGGAGGGATTTATGTGTATCAACTTATTTCTTCTTCAGGACAGTCCTAAGAAGCAGGCACTGTTACTATCTCTATTTTATCAGTGGGGAAGGTACGGCACAGAGAGGTTAGGTTACTTGCCCAAGGTCCACAGCAGCTGAGTGCGGAAGCTGGGATTCAAGCGCCCTGGTCTGACTTAAGAGCCCAGATTCTGAATTGTCCTCTGCAAGCACATGGTGGAGGGCCGGGCACACAGAAGGCTCCAAGTAACGTCTTCCTGGCACTGGGGGATGAGAGCAATGACCATTTATTGACTGATCACTAAGGAACAAGGGAGGAACATTTTAGGTACTGTACATTTTCAGATACAATCATGGTCCTGAAAAAACGTGGGCAGGAAATGTCTTTGTTTGTTTCCAAGAAGTGTTGTTTTAAATGTGGCTTTAATGTATGAGTTAGATGTGTCCTTATGTCCTCAGGTTAAAATACCTCACCCTCCATCTTGTAGAAATTTGTCTATAGAGGGTGATTTATAAATCATTCAGTAACAGATGATATTATAACTAAAGCAGTGGGAGTTTGAAAATACCTACAGCAGATTAAGCTTGTGTTTATTTCAAAAAAGGCTCTGATCTAGCTTGGATTTTTGGCAGGCTCAACATGAGCCCAACATGAACTATTGTAAATCAAAGCTTTTTTTTTGAAAGTCAAACTTGGAGTATTTCCAGTCCCAATTAAATAGCATTTGATGCGTTTTGGCCTTCTATTTTTTAGGAAAAAATCTTCCCTTTTCTTTCTCAGATTTATGGTCATGATCTCTGCTTGGACCTCTGCTTTTAAAAAGTTGCTTCAGAAAAATTATAAAAAAACCTCAGGGCTTTTATGAATTTTGTGCCAAGAAAAGCAGATCAAGATACAGCAGCAACTCATGGATGAACTTAAATATAAATATAGACATCAAATCTACAAATACCCTTTCGTTCTTTTCATTAAATTGTTTTAAACATTTGAAAATTCCGAGTCCCAAGATTGCTTGCCGCCTCCTCTACAGATTGCTTCGGTATTTTTCAGATTAGATTTATAATTATAAAGTAATAAATAGCTCATTCCTGATTTAACCAAAGGGAGGAGAAATCAGACAGCAGTCACACCAAGGGAAGCTACTCAAGGGAAAGCTCTTTAAAAAGTCTCTCGAGATTTTGTTAACAAAATAATTTATGATTATCTCATACTGTGCATGAATAACCCTCATAAATATGGCACAGAACAATCCAATTAATTATGCATCCTAAATGGCTTGATAATTTATGAAATGGTAGAATTCTGTTTCGCCTGACTTTTAAAAATGAATATAGATTACAAAGAAGGGAAAATTTTGTAACTGCAAATCAGACTTTCGTATAGATTATGCAAAAGCATTCAACTTCCTGTGTAGATTTCAGGGTTATTGGATCGATTGGTTTACAGAGGTTTTAGTTCTGTCTTTATTCTCATAGAGTGTTTGGGGCTTGAGTTATTTTTGTCATGTTTTTGAGCTGACTTGCCTCTTAAGTGATTTATTTTATAAAATTAAAAATACCAAGTAGGGAAGGCTGACTGTGTCATCACCAAATTGCCATTAAAAATAGTGGATAAGATTTATCATCAAAGAATTTTTAAAGTCACATTTTATGTGTGAAAGATGTCTAGGGAGAAAGGAAGAGTATGGAAAGTATGATAACGTCTTATTTATTTATTTTTAAAATAACGTTGTGAACATGTTTTCGATTGAGCTTGTGGCGGAAGTTAGACAGGACCCCGCAAGCATTAAAGCTACTTCTGCCTCTTTCAACGCTGTGCAAAAGTTACCCTTTGCCACCAGTTCTAGCTAAAGACAAAAGATCAGCTGACGTTGATGACTTCCATGACATAGAATCTGTAAGGCGGCCTTATTTGATTTACAGTATTTTGAATTTCTATTATTTGCTTTAGGAAGTTTTAATTGTTAATGGGTCACTATTTCACGAATATCTTCACTAGCAGATAGAGGCAAAAAATTGAGATGTCTTTGTGAATGATATTTGGATAAATAAAAATTTGCTATTAGAAATTTTCCTTCTCTGTGTTATGTGGATATTTGTAAAATTATTCAGTTTTCCATGGCTGGAAGATTTTGGAAAGACTAAAGAGCTTTCCATGAGTCTCAATTTTCTTTCAATGAATAAGGGTAGTGAGTATACCCTGGAGAAACACCAATGAGATTTGGATTCTGCACGTGTTCTTTAACTAATTTTTTTTTTTCTGTCTTAAGGAACCAACCCCTTTTATCTTGAAAGAATTGTAGCTTTACACGACATTTCAAGGAAATGTATAGGAAGGTTTCACGAGCCCTTCACCTAGCTTCCTCCAATGTTAATACCTTGCATACTTACAATACAGTATCAGTGCCTGGAAATGGACATTGGTACAATTCATAGGGCTTCTTCAGATTTCTCTAGTCAGTTATTTATGCACCCAGTTTTGTGTGTCGTGTGTATGATGCTTTGTGCAATTTTATCATAGGTGTAATTTATATGACTGTCACCACAATCAAGATACAGAGATGTATCATTATCACAAGGCTTTCTTATACTCAGCTAGAATCTCTGGGTTGATAGTGCTGTTCGGTCTTATATCATTGCTTATTTTCTTTCTAGTAGTTCTACCAGTTGCTATCAGACTTCTACCAGTTCTATCAGACTTGGCTGCTAAAATCCCTAACTATAATTAAATTTGCCTACTTCTTTTAGCTTGTGACATTTTGTTCCATGCATTTCGAAACTCTTTTGTTTGGCACATACACATTCAGGAAGGCTGTATTTTCTTCATGACTTGATATTTTCATTATTATGGGAGTATTTATTAATATTAATTTTATTAATATTATGATTATAATTAAGATTCATTCAGAGAACTCCAGCTTTCATTGTATTAGCCTTTGGTTTACTTCCAGCAATTCGTTTTGAAAACATAAACAAATATATATGTGTATACCTACCTCCTAACAAAAATAATAGCAAACTACACGTTCTCTTGCACCTTGCTTTTTTGATTTAATAATAGGTCTTAAATAGTGTGCTATAGCAGTATATAGTGATCTTTCTCATATCTTTTTACTTCACTCTGTGTATAGGACATAGATTATTTAGCTGGTCTAGGACTTCTTTTCATAGTCCTTGACTCTCACAGTGAATGTGAAGACCTCCTCTGTAAGTGGGGGTTTCTCCTTTCAGTAAGTGTTTCCAATCTCAAGGCTTAAACTCTCTCAAGGAACCAGGACAATTGTATTAGGAGAAAGAGCCCAATATGGGTGAAGACAGAATTCCAGAGCATCCCTGGCTTAGAAAACCATTAGGCTGTGGAGTCTTAGAAGGTTGGTCCTGGAGGGTCCTTGAAGATCAAATTCCACAGATTTTTTTTTTCTTTTCCACAGACGAGTACACAGAAGGCCTAGGAGGGAAGAAAGTTATTCCTGGAGACATATTTCATTATAAGTAGAACCAGTAATAAAACCTAGGATGACTGACTTCTAGTCCAGAGCTTCTCTGCTAAGCCTAGGTTTTATTTTTTTGCTGTTTTGGTTTGGTTTTCTCCTACCACCTACCTCATTGCCCCCAGCTCAGTTACCCAAATAATCAGAAGACTTCGCTCATCTTCAGTTTATGGAAAACAAGAGCAGTACATTTTTAGGTCAGGCCTTCTGAGTCCCATCTACAGTTCCCTAAGCCCTGCTTGCCCAAGGTCCAGTTTAACCAGACATGTCCACACCTTTCTTCTAGGTTCCTTGTAGAATGTTCTAGCAAAACAGAAGATTCAAAGGGATAATGGTTCTTTCTCATGGGGGTTTCCATATCTATGTTGTTAAAAGAGAAAATCTTTCAATGAAAATAAGCTTTAGGAAGCCTAAATTTTGCAGTTCTAATTTTTGGTTCCTAATTTGAATGCTGTTAGGAATGCATGTATGACACATTCAAACGCAAAAGATTTGAGTGTTAAGGACTGCACATTTTCCAGTCTTATCCATCATCTCTTCCCAGTCTCTTTTCCAGATGTGTTCTTTGAAAAACACATGCCGGGTAATTCTTCCATTGCTTTTTCTTCAGTGGGATGTTGATTGCATCAAATAGGGAAGAATACACTTGTCTGGGATCATGAAGACCAACTTTGCATACTCCAGAGATATACTTAGGATGAGTCTTGAACTCTGCCTGAGGGTGGAATAGAAATAATAGATAATACTTCATGGCTTTATTTATTTTTTCCTATGCTGAACATTTATAAACAAGGATTATCTGTCATTTAAGACTCCAGTAAATATTTACAATTTAGTCCTGGCTGTTTTAGGTATATTGTGATCTCTTATGAATAATTTTATCCAACAAGTGAAGTTTTATTTTGTTTTTCACACATTTCTTCTTTATTAATTCACACCTCCCATGTGATGATGTTTCACTAAGGAAGCCATGGGATTTATTATAGTACATTCTCAATTAGTGAAATATTCCGGCAGAAGATAAATCAAAACACATCAGAATTTAATTCAATAGTATTTTATGAGCACTTACTCTGCATTAGGCAATATAGAGACACGAATCCTGTTCCTAAGGGACTAGTGGGATTCCTCTTTTCCCATGTAATGACAGCCTATATCAACCCATTTTAACAATAATACCTTTGCAGGCATACAAGCTGGTCTTTTAAGTAATGTTTTTATATGTCTGGTGAAGCTTACTACTTCTGGCATTTGGTGATATTAATTATTTAAATTGGAGAGACGGGATGTAAAAGTAGGAGAGGGAAAGGTGGTTGGTCAGTGTGGAGGTAGAATCAGCAAGACTTTGAAATTAATTGGATATGGAGACAATAGAGAGGGAAGAAGCAAAGATGATCTCAAAGCTATAAGCTGGAGTGACAGCCAGGCAGGGTGACAGTCCCTGTGGTAGAAAAGCCTTGGACAAGATTACTGTAGGCCCAGTGATAAGAAGAATAAATTACAAGTTTTAATGTGGAAAAGGTACCTCTTCTAGCCCTCCAGAAAGAGGAATACAGACTTTGATCCTGGGCTTCCCTGGTCTGATGAATTTATCCAGCATGCTCAGAAGACCAGATTTTTTTTTTTTAAGATTTTGTTTATTTATTTGAAAGACAGAGAGGGAGTGAGAGAGAGAGATCATGAGCAAGGGGAGGAGGAGAAGTAGACTCCTCTGCTGAGCAGGGAGCCTGTGTAGGTCTCGATCCCAGGACCCTGGGATCATGACCCGAGCTGAAAGCAATTGCTTAACCAGGTGCCCCAGAAGACCAGAATTTAATCATGTTTCCATATAGAAGAGGGAGAGGCACTGGAGGCTGTGCCAACTTACTTGTGTGATTGACTTTTTTGTTCAAATTTTTTATTTTCTCTCTGCCTTTGATTGCTAGATGGTTGGCCTGGTGAAGGAAAGGAAGGAAATTTTATAAGTAAAGGAAATTTTATACCGAGTCTGAGTCAAAATCCTTATCTGCCTTTGAATCTGGAGATGCTTTTGTGCACTGGTCAATGCAAGACTTTTGAAATAACTAATACGTTAGAATAGGGCGTTTACTGAGAGGAGATAATGACTTTGTTTCTGGACATGGTGAATTTAAGGGGAAGTAAGGCATCAGGAAATGTTCGAAGAGAACGTATCCAACCAACCATTGTTGATGGTTCTTTGGAACTTGGGAAAGATACTTGGGTTAAAAGTAAATTACTAAATTAGGAATCACTTTTGCATTTAGATAATGCTATGAAAAAGTTATATTGATGGTAAAAGTTATGTTGATGGAAAACTGAGATGAGTTTCAGGGATATAAAACCTTGAGAACATCCTCTTCCAGAAGTAAGAGGGGAGTGCGGAGAAGAAAGAAGAAGGAACCATCAACTGGGGTGTTACAATTCAGGTTCATGGGCATAACTAAGTAGATAAGAAAGGAAAAGTCTGCCAGTAGAGAGTGTGGCGCTTGAACGAGCCTTACGAACTTGATTTTATCTGTGTCATCTCCATCAAACCATGGCCTACACTCAATTCTTTTCTACAGGGGAATTGTTCTATAATGTCCATGCTTATCTGGCTGAGACTTGACTATGATTTCCTCTTAATATCACTTACCAAATACTTAGTGAAAATAATATTTCCCTTCTGAATAGCTGATGACTGTTTCCAACACTCAGCTGAAAACATTATTAAAAAGCTAAAAATAAAAATTCCCATTTGTAGATACAACAACTTAAAATGCCATTATATATTTTGATGATTTTATAGCTCTGGGCAATATGATTATCACTTACAATGTATAAGATTTAATAAGGCAATTATAAATATAACATATGTTGCAAAACACTACAACAACAGCAAATAAATGGAGCTTTTTTAATCTTAGCCTCAGAAAGGAGTTAATGTACCATTTCCCTAATTTATAATCAAAATACTAAATAAAATTCAGTTTAACAGTTTTAGCATATCTAAGGTGTTTCATATCATAAATTTCATAAAGCTGAAGGCAACCCTGTCTTTTTAATTGAAAGAGATTAGAGATGAAATGAATTTTAATATGTATATACACTGCTACAAGATTATAGCAAACTAGGACTTTAAATAGTGCTGAAGCTTGGTTGATATTACTTTCCTCTCTTCTAGGTCTCTGCACAAAATTACAGATAAAACTATTAAGAAATCTAAGGGAAAGAAAGAGAGGAAGAACCAGATGAAAAATCATATGCAGTTTTTAAAGAAATCAAAGACAAAGCATTTTTTTGTGTGTGTTTTTGAAAAGGACAAGATCACTCACTATCTCATCTTTTATAACTAAAACGAGCACGGCATGAATCACAGATAAGGTGATCAAGTTAGAAAAAAATAAATGAGTACCTAAAAGCCATTAAGTTAAACTCACTGATAACTTTTCCTGATCCCTCTATTTCCCAGTTTTCATCGCATCGTCTCTTGAGGTCTGGGTTAGGAACCATGAGAGACTGTGGACTCTGGGAAACAAACTGGGGGCTTCAGAGGGGAGGGGATGGGGGACTGGGATAGGCCAGTGATGGGTATTAAGGAGGGCACATACTGCATGGTGCACTGGGTGTTATACACAACTAATGAATCATGGAACATTACATCAAAAACTAAGGATGTACTGTATGGTGACTAACATAATATAATAAAAAATTATTATAAAAAAAGGAAATAACATAGTGTCAATTATAATCATAGAACTAGGAGCTCCTTTCTTTTATTTATTTTCAAAGCTTTTATTTATTTTTAAGTAATCTCTACACCCAATGCGGGGCTTGAACTTACAACCCAAGACAGAAGTCACATACTCTACCAACTGAGCCAGCCAGGAGCTCCTTTAAATAATGATGGAGGGAGGGGACACTAGAGACATCTAAGGTTCATCTCCATTCAAGGTCTCCACTGTTACGTGATCTTGTACACTTTTGGTAATTGCTACATAAAAGAAGATCCCAATGGGTTCAAGAAGAAAATTTGGGGGGAACATGTTCTTCTGTTCTCTGCAGCCAGCTTAATTTCCCAAAGGAATAAAACAATAGTAACTGTCAGAAATGCCAAAAGCACACTGCAGACTCTGCACACTGAAAAACATAAGTTGTGATTCCATTTGCTTGGTCCAAAATAAAATTTGCTATTTTTTTTCATGATCTTAGATATTTAAAGCACATACAACAAGTAAGTCCTAGCTTGTGAGGGGTTCTGCCTCTCTACAGCCAGGTAATGTGTTTTATCCCAGGCCTTTTATCTGTGCTGTGCTAATGGGTTTACAGGTAGAAGACAATGCACTTAGATAAAGATCCTATATCCCAGCGTCTTTTAGGAGCAATCAGTGTTGTTACAATAAATGCAGGACTGCTAGGATCTGATTCAGATTTTCCAAACGTGCAGCAACACTCCTTTTCTAAAAACAGTGAAGTCAACAACTCTGCAATCCCACAGAAAAACTCGAATTTATACTCATGTAATATGCACGAAAGCTGGTTGTTTCCTTAGGCGAAATAAATTGGTCATTTCAATATAACTAATTTGACCTTCTTAGTGAGAAACAGCTATTTGCTCTTTCTAATTTTCTCGTTAAGAGTGAATATCACTGTCTCTTTACCTGAGAGGAAAAAATAAACTCATGTTATGTAAAACTGACCTCCGATTGGGTCTGTGACCAAAGTAGGGAAACAATACGAAAACAAAATATCATAGTGTCCATCTTTTTAGGGGCATTCATGGAACTGAAATGAAAATGTTCTGTTCCTATTGGGAGCTCTGTCAGCTGGTTTTTAACTCTTTACAGTTGAATCATAGACAAATGGGGGGAAGTTCTTAGAGTCTCAGTGGAGAGTGGGTAGAAGTAGGGAAGAACCACTTCTGATAAGCCAACTCTGTTTCCATCCATTCTATTGATCAGGCTTCCATGTGAGACTTAAAAAAATTTTTAATGGAAAATCATTTTTGCATTTTTGCACACAACTGCTTGAACCTTTCGTTGGTGTCTTTGCCTGTGACTTTTCCTTCTTTTTCTTACTATCAATTCTAATGTAACACTATTTGACTATTGATAATTAAGTATCACCACAAACACTGGAATTCAAAAAAATAATAAGAACTTATATATAGACAAATGATAATTGACTATATCCTGCTGAGTATCTCCCCAAATTCCAGAGTGCACTTTCCCCCGGCTCCCCACAGGCGTTCAGTCAATAAACCTTCACTGAGCTCTTAAAACACTGAAATGGCCAGGATGGATAAACCCTACTCCCTGCCATCAGGAATTTAGTGTGAATGCAAAAACAAACAAACAAAGTAATTATGATATAAGGTAGAATATGATAAAAATCATGCAAGTAAGTACAAATAGTATTTCATATTTCAATATTTCAAGTACAATTAAGATATATAGCTTGCTTGGATGTGGGATGAAAGAAATGAATTGGCCCGTCCTTAAAAAGCCTTGGCATTTATACAGCTGAGATCATTTCAAGCAAACAAAAGATGTCAAAATGGTTTTAAAGAATGATAAACTAGATGCAACTTTGGGGAACTAGTATGATATACTAAAATAAGGAAGTTGTGAAACATAAAGTTGATTAGTATTTTATCATTTCACTCTTTAAAAACCTTATAGATGATTCTCCATAATTGTATAGACTGACATCTAAATTTCTTAGGATAATGTAGAATGCTCTCAATGTTTTGGCCATAATTTTTATTTATTTTATTTTTTTAAAAAGATTTATTTATTCCTTTGAAAGAGGGGAGGGGCAGAGGGAGAGAATCTTCAAGCAGACTCCCTGGTGAGTATGGAGCGCGATGTGGGGCGCCATCTCAAAACCCATGAGAGCATGACGTGAGGTGAAACCAAGAGTCACAATTTTTATTTTTAATCTCGCCTTCCACCCATTTAGTCCTCCATTCTAGTCACCTGGTGGGCTTGTTCCCCCTCATACCTGAGGATATATCTGCAACTTGGTCCTGTTGGCCTTAAGCCCTGCTCTTTACTCGTCGGTGTTAAATTTTCATTAGGACTTCACCAGGGCGAGCTTCTCCAGGCTGCCAGTTCCTCCATCACAACTCCCTCCTGCGCAACATTGTCCTGTATTTTTTCTGTCGCTAAACCAGTACTCTGTCTATTTATTCCTTGTATGATCATCTGTTTACTTAATTTCTGCGTTTTCACCTAGAATGTTATAGCTCTTGGAGAGAGGGGAAAACAAAGGATTTGTATGATTTTATGTTACCCATGTATAGCACGTAAGGTTTCTCAACACAGGAACTATTGATGTTTCAAACTGAATAATTCATTGTTCTGCTGAGCTGTCTTGTGCATTGTAGGATGTTTATTTAGTAGTATTCTTGGCTTTTACCCAATAGAAGTCAGTAACATCTCCCACCCTTTGTTGCGACGGTAAGAAACGTTTCCAGCCATTGCCAATGTCTCTGTGGTTTAGAATCACCATTACAGAACAGGGCTTTGCAACTCATGAGTTTACAGTATGTAAGTGATGGTGATGGTTTGATGTGTTTAGTGGATTAATATATACAAAGAGTTCAGCCTAAACTCCATATATCTCCAGCATTTAGTAATATGTCATACAAATGTCACCTTATAATTATTATGATTTTTTTTAATAAGTAAGTTTATATTTTAATTTTACCATACCTGGGATACAAGCTTCTCTTAGAGTTGCCTTTCTTTACCCCTCTCTCTCACTTCACCATTATCTGTCATGGAAGATATATAAAGATAATACATTTGCAATTGGAGTACTCCTGGCAGAGCAACCATGATCAGTGACAGGGACATGATGAAAAAAAGAAGATAATAAAATAGTCCTGCTTTAGGACTATTCCAGCAATGTCTACTCCTATGCAGGTTTAAGCTGTTAAAGCTAATGATAATATTGTTTAACTTTATTAACTTATCCAAAGTCCTAAAGTTAGGAAATAAGAGCAAGATGCAACCACAGCTATTTTAAATCTCATATGAACCTCTAAGTGGACTAATTTGTTCTCCTTCTCTTGAAATGATTTAAAATCTATTCACTACAGAATTGAACAGATAATTTTCAGAGGGCCCAATTATTCCTGGACCCCACACTCTCTCTGAATGTCAGGAGCTGAGGAAAGATCTTAACTCTTTCAGTTAAGGACATTTTAATGAGTTACTATTAGAAGGAATTGTTCTCTCAAAGCTTAAGGCAGAATTGTTACGGGCATTCGTTGGTACCTTAGTGGCCAACAGATGACGATATCTCCATTAACAATCAACTCTTGACCAAGGAATGACAGGCACTCAGAGGATTCTAACTTGTTAGCTTACAGCCTCATTCCACAAAGAAAGAAATACGCTGGAGCTGATGTGCCTAAATTTAATCATGTTCTTCCCTTTTTGATCCCTTTTTCTCATCACATGGGTTTATTACACTTTCACCCTGGCTCAGAGAAACCGTGCCCATCGTGCCACTCTTTGTCATCTGGGTGTACCCCAATTCCACATCTGAAATGATCTTGACAATGTTGGGGGCAATACCAAAAATAGACAATTTCAGCAGTCTACATTACTTCCTATCTGTAAATTAGTCAAAGTACTTGTCAAAAAAGGTCAAAGGATTCATCTGTTCTCAAGTCCCAGTCCAGCAGTGAGTTTTAAATGTAATCCACAGACTTTAGAAAGAAAATCAAGAAGTTATTTCCTTATAGGTTTGCCCTTATTTAAACACTTGATGCTTCTTCTTTGACAAGCAGTTAGGGAGATAAGAGAAAGTAGTAAGAAAGTAAATAAGTAGAATGAACAGTGGGACATAATCAAGGCTGTCTTATAACGACAGAGGTTTTCCATAAATATGGTGGTAAATTGATACAGATTTTGATTTGTCCTGGAAAAGCCTGACTACCCCTCTACTTATTCTTTTTTCAGAGAAAAGTTGACTCATAGGTAACTTTTAATTTTTTCCCCTCAATGGTTGTATGGTTTTAACTAAGGTTCCCAAACTATTCTTGGAAATATTATATTATGTACTCTAGAGGGTAGTCTTAACTCTAAGGATAGAAACTATCTTTTTTGCATTCTCTGTCAAGTCTAATGATGTTCACATCCCAAAGGATGATGAAGGAACATAAAGAGGGACTAAAAATAAGGGAAAGGGTAAGACAGTTTTCCTTGATACTGTATTTCTCTAACAATAGACCCTTAGGATTGTAAGACTTGGGGTTTTAACAGCCTCAAGAAACTTCATCTCAGGACCTTTAAAACAAAAATTGTTTAGGCTCTGAATCAACTTGACCCTGAACTTTGTGCTAACCCATCACTGCAAAGAAAACTGAAATCATAAAGGATATAAATAGTCCCACTAAAGACATGGAAAGCACAATGTTTTCTATAGTTCTTTCTCATTGTTCTTTTCTGGAAGAGGGAAATTCAGAAAAACTTCCCATTTCCCAAAGAAACGGGAAATACTGGAAACTATGATGCAATAAGAACCATAGGCAGTTT
The DNA here is from genome assembly GCF_023065955.2 of Ursus arctos. Taxonomy (NCBI): domain Eukaryota; kingdom Metazoa; phylum Chordata; class Mammalia; order Carnivora; family Ursidae; genus Ursus; species Ursus arctos. The sequence goes on along the minus strand of NW_026622974.1, from coordinate 10,664,776 downwards.
TTGACTCTTCCAAAGAGACAACTCTTTCCTTACAAATAAAACAACTCATGCTCACATTCACTCAATAATTTTTCTGTGTATCTTAATGACCTGAATGCATGCACACCAACTAAAGACATACACACACCCACACATGTCTAAAGCTCTTGGGGACCAGGATCTGAATCTTTATCATTTTAGCCCCCAAGCAAGTATAGTCCTGATATTTAGAATAATAAATTCTTGTCAAAACGAAAGAAAGAAAGAATGTATAAAATGCCCATAGCTATCACTGTCATAGCCACCATTATGACAGTCAGTATTATTTCCTGTCCTTTTTTATCCCTGTGTACCAAAACAACACATATCACTTGCTGCACAAAGTCCAAGTCCATCCAGACTGAACTCACAGAGAGGAGGATTTCTTCCTACCTCTTCTGGGCTCCTAGGAAGCAGTGTGCTTTGGGGTGACCTGGAGGAAAACCAACCTATAAGTGGAGAAATTAATGCCCCATTGGGTGAATTTCAATGAATCAGGAGATAGAAAAGATCAGCAAGAAAAACCTCTCTCCTTTCATTTTTCTGATGGATTATTCCAAAATGCAATATTTCCACAAAGCCTGTCTGGAAGATATCCCATATGACCAAGCAATTGCCTGTTACCTTTTTTCCCCCCGGAAGATGTGGACAAATTGATAACATACCGATAACATACCATCTTGTATTTGCTTTTGTTCTTCCCTCACTCATACTTCTGTTCTGCTCACTCCTGCTCTGCTTAGATTGCATCACCTAGTAGAGCTTCAGCAAGTCAGCTTTACCCTGATCTCTGCTATCTGGAAAACCTAAGTTATGGCTGTTGAAAACTAAGGGTCAGAGAGTTTAAATAAGTGAACAGGGTCCTAAAGCTTTTAATTCAGGAAACTGAGTTTCAACCAAGTCTATCTGATTCCAAAGCGTATATCTTTTCTTTACAGTTAGTTTCTATCTTTTGTAAAGAGGGAAAGTGTCCTATAACTGAAACTTGTTTAATTTTGCTTTAATAATAGAAAATACAGTGTAGCATCTTTTATAATCTAATGGCCTTTTTATGACAGTATTCATCATCATTTTGTACAAGTGACACATGTCAAATAAGAAAAAAAATTATTGCCTACGTATCAGATAACTGAGAGTTTAGTTTAAACTAAAAGCGTTATCTGTTATCATTGTCATGCCCAAAAGCGTTATCTGTTATCATTGTCATGATAATATTTAGTGTTATTATTATCAGGAAGTCATGAAGAAATACAGTGTCCATGAATCACAAAGGTACCTAATCTTTAAATTGTATTCTGGGAGTAGCCAAATTTACATTGATATAATTATTGAATTTTCCACTACTTTAGGTAGCGTAGAAAGATGATTTGATGAGAAAAAAGAAAAATAATAGTAAGCTCTCAATATAGCTGCAGCGATGGTCATCATGCTTGGGAATTAGAGTTTACAGATTCTACTTGGAATTACGGTGTCTCTGGATCTTTAAGAGTAATCATATTTAAAATGTTTACCCTTTATCTGAAACACAATATTATGTCAATTTATCACCTAGGTACTCCCAAACACTTTCAACCTGAAAAATACGGAGATGTTAGATGTGATATCACATCTGTGTCTATGTGTATGTCTGAAAGTCTAGAAGAATTTCATTTTCATATCACACGTAAGTGGACACATTTTTCACCAAATTCAGGAGCTAAAACACCAATAGTGAAAAATTTCAGGAGAAGGGAGTTTTAGTTTGTGTGAAAACCCCATTATAGATATTATATGGCATTTTTCCTAGTTTAGACTCGGAACTATCTTTGTCAGACTTTCTTTTATTTGCATTATAACACTGAGTAACAATAGTCTGCCCGCATTCTCTGTTACTCATTTGAACCCAAACTGATGTTCATTATCAACAGTTTATTACTCCTTTTTTTCTGTATTACAACGCTGATTAAACGTGATTACTTTATTCATGTGTTCAACAGATATTTAGGGCTATTTACCATAAACTGAGCTGGGTGAAGAAATAGTTCAGAAGAGCCTGATAAGCAAAGGGGAAATCACAATGCAGGGCGAAACATGCTTGGTGAAGCTCTGGGTTCTATGAGAAGTACCCATAAGAAATATCCTGCCTTGGGACTTCAGAAAGACTTCTTAGAGGAGATGACATATTAGCCAAAACCTGAAATAAGGTAGTTTTAAATAAATAGAGGAGGCCATTACAGACAGCCTGAATAGTGCCTGCAAAGCTTAAAGACCAGAGAGAATAATTTAGGTTGGTAATGACTTGCCATCAGAAGTAGCTATGCCAAATAAAAAGTGTCCCCTTGAAAAATCAGACTACAAGAGGAATGTCAAGTCATGAAATGTTTTGTGGTCAAATATAACACATTTAGATTTTATCTTGAGAGTACTGGAGAACCGCTGAGGTTTGCAAACAAAATAATTATATGCTCTAATTTGTATTAAAGGAAAAAAGATGACAAAAACAAAACTTTGTAGTGAGGATAAATTATAATGAAAAGCAATGTGTATGCTTACACATACACATGTGAAATATGTAAAGAAATGTTTATATTTAGGGAGTGGGTAACACCAGAGGCTGGGAGATAAGAGATGAGACTGTGGCATTAGTCTAGTTGAGAGATGATGTTCTGAACTAAAGGAACTCCAGTGAGGATTGTATGGCAGCCCTGAGATATGATTAGCAGATAGCCTACTGCTGAGATTTTAAGTGACCAAAAGCCCTGGCTCCTGCATGCTCAAGTCCATTGCTGCATTTCACTCATGCCACACGCCCTATGGCCCTATGGGTTACTACCAGCACCAAACTAAGTGCTTCAGGGGTAGTAAGTCAGTTAATTCCTGGGAGACGTGGGACTCCTTTGATGGGCTCAAAGATTCCCTGTTTGTCTTGCCAAAGTTTACTTAGAACTATACTACAGTCTAAGCTTCCACCCAAACTAATTAATTCCCTCCCTCCCTCTCTCCGTCCCTCTGTCCCATCCTTTCCATCTTCCCTCTGCCTCTCCTTCCTTTGCATTCATAGCTGCATGTAAGTCTCATAAGTCTTCCATCCTCTCAACCCCTTTCACATTTTCTCATGGGTATTTCCCTTCATATCTTGCACACTTAATCCTGTTTGGTGTCTGTTGCTTGAAGAAGCTGGACTAACACAAATAGAAAGAAGGGGACAGATGGAGAAATCAAGAATTTGACCCACATTTCTGACCCATATTTCTAACTGGGTGGTTAAAGCTATTATTCACAGAGATGGGAAATTTAGAACAAAGAAAAATGGGCCATTGATGAAGATTTCCAATTCATACAGGTTAGTTTTGGGCATAAGACCGTGAGACTCCAGGCTTTGTGTGTTTGCGTATGCACACGCACACATACACACATATTAAGGTATGTGTTTGTGAGTATCTAGAGAACTATTTACCTCAAATTTGTTCATGTATGTTCTAGTTATTTTCTTCTGTCATCTTTGGCCTTTTTTATCTGTCATTTTTGAATTTTCAGTACCTGGCCTATAAAACCTGTATTTGACAGACTACACATGAATATTCTAAGTGCAGGGGTGAGGTTAGAGCAGGTTCTTTCCTTCTAGAGGAGTATAGCTTTCAAGGGATACAAATTAAAAGGATGGATAAAACTCAAACAAATTTATTTTAGTCTTCCAATCTCCCTGACCTAGTAAAAAGAGAAAGACAAGATCCTAATCCAGAGGTGAGTTAAGGGTTGGAAATCAGGAAATGGATGTCTCCCCCCAATATTGATGAAGGACAATATATAAGCGTATTCTTGAAATCCATATTCTCTCAGGCCAGAGGAAGATGGGCTTTCCATCAGTAGATCTTAGAGCTGTGATAGAAGTATCAAGGCTTTGTCTAGTTGCTTCAGATCATTCTGGAGAGATGGTCATTTATGCTCTTGACTTTTATTAGGGGGGACCAAGAAAGCTGAGAACAATCAAGGAATTGTTTTGGGGGGCAAGGTTTTCAGGAGTTGGGGTATCCAAGAACATTAAGGTGTTCATGCGAAAAACACTCACTCTTAAAAACATGTGCCTAAAACTCAGTCACACACTTCCCTTACAAACAACCTTGACATCTAAACTCAAATTATAGCATCAAAAGTGGGATGTATCAGTTACCTTTCTCTCTGAGATCCATGAGCTTTAACTCATTATTTGATAACCAAAGAATGACTTGTATGGAAACCATGTTTAGTTGATAAGTTTTAACTCTAGAATAGTTATTAACCCAGAAAACCCGTACCTGGACAATAATACAGTGCTTAGCACACATTTGACACAATCAATATTTGTTAAAACATACTTTGTGAACCCAGAAGATGTGATAAGTGGTGTTATCAGGGTACAGCATTATGAAAACGCAGGCATTATTCCTCTCTTCACTGAGATTAGAATCTACTGACAAGATAGATGTAAAATATATAAAGATGCAAATAAATTTATCACTGTAATTATGAAAGATACTATGAAAGAGAAGAACAGGACATTGTATAAGACAATAACAGGGAGAATTAATTTAGATTGTGGGTTTATGGGACATACCCAGGGACTTGGCTTTCAGACTTAGATCTTAAAGATTGAAAAAGAGCTTACCAAGTAGAATAGAACAAATATTTCTAGGCAAGGAAACAACACACACAACATCGTGAAGGCTTGCATTACTCAGAATGTCTTATATGAGTTTAATTGTACCATTGTTTGGGGAGAGAGACCAGCTAGATGGAATAATATGAAGCTTGATTGATACACAATCAGTACAATACAGTATCATGGCAAACATTATAGGTAATATTAAGAAGTTTGGTTTTTATTTTAAGGTAAGTTGAAAACTTTTGAAGGTTACCATTCATTCTTTCCTTCTTTTTCTGCAAGGGAGTGGTATGATCTGATTTATGATGAAATTATTTACTCTGGCTGCTACATAAAGAATAGATTGGAAGGGAACCGGAAAGAATGGTTATTGAAGTACAGGCAGGAGATGAGCGTGCTTTGGTTTGAGGCATCGGCAGCAAAAATGGAAGAGAGTGGTCATGCCTCAGGTCTGTAAGGCAGAATTGATAGAGATTGGTTACGGGTAGGAGAAGGGCAATTCAAGGACAGAGAAGTGTAAAAAACATGTACAAGTTCTTAGACTTCAAAATTTATGCTCATGAATTTTATCGTCTGAAGAGTGACACCTTTGAAAGTGACAGAGGCGGTGTTGGTACCTGCATTGGGACAACAGGTATAAATGGAGACCATCCTGCACAAACTGAGAGCGTGGTCACTGTTCCTAGGCTGGACTTTCAGGTCCTATGGAGCCAGCAGTGCTGCTTCAACAGTGGGCTCCATGCTACGCAATTCAGCGGTTGGTTGGTTGGTAGGCTTCTTTGCACCTGACATCTCTCCAAAACTGCTGAGCACTTTGTCTTTTTTTTTTTTTTTTTAATGTGTATCCTGACATCACTTATTCTCAAAGCTTTCTTTCTCTCTGTGGCTATTTCTGTTTCCTTTGAGGTTTAATTTCTTTTACCCACCCAATAAATACTGGTATTCCTCATATTCCCTCTATTCCTTTAAATGAATGTTCCCAGTTCCCCTTGGTAGCAACTACCACCAATGCACAGATAATCCACACATACCTCCAGGTTAGAGCCCTCCTCCTCTGAGCACTAGACTGTATCAACAGCTAATCAACACCTTCATACTCGATACTTTGCAATTTAACTTTTCAGCTGCACCTCATAGGGCATGTCCAGGTCCAAACTCAAGGACTGCTTCCTCTAAAGTGGACCTTCTTCCAGTGTTCCTCTGTCTTAGTAAATGGGGCCACCTTCACTTATTTTGCAATCCAAAAACCTATTTTTTTAAAAATATTTTATTTATTTATTTAAGAGAGAAAGAAAGAGAGAGAGAGAGCACGAGTGGGGGCAGAACCAGAGGGAGAGGGAGAAGCAGACTCCTTGCTGAGCAAGGAGCCTGATGCTGGGCTCGATCCCAGGATCATGAGATCATGACCTGAGCTGAAGGCAGATGCTTAACCAACTGAGCCACCTAGGCCTGTAAGCCAGAAATCTAGAAATTATTCTTGACATCTCAGTCTCTCTCCCTCCCATTAGTAGCACCTGCCAGTCTAACTACCACATATCCCTCAGCCTTGTCTGCCTCTCTCCAACTTCCCTGTCATCGCCCACTTTCCACCTGCCATGGTCTCTCCCTGGATCCTTGCAAAACTCCCTCAGGTATCTTTGTGCTACCATTCTTGCACCCTTTCAATTTTTTCTCCATGCTGAGAGAGGGCCCTCTCACTAATAAGAATCAGGTCATACTACACCCCTCGCCCCCCCAGGCACCCACAAAATCACCACAGTTTAAAACGCTTCAGTGGCATAAGACTTTTCAGTGCTTTCAGTATAAAGACCTCCTGAGTTCTTTGAGCTCTGAACCTGACCTCTCCAGGAGCACTTTGAATTACCTGCCTACTTGATATTTGTCCTTTTGTCACATATTATTTCCTTAAAAGCATCATCTCATTCCTGCCAGAGGGCCTCTGTACATGTATATCCCCCAGCCCCTGCCCCCCCCCCAACCAGACCCCTGCTACACACATACACACGTGGCTTCACCAAGTTAACTCCTATTAATCCTTCAGATATCAGCTTCACCACCACCTCCTCAGAGAAGCCTAATCTGGTTTTCCAAACTGCCTCAAATCCTCCTGAAAAAGGTTCTCATTAAATTGTACCTCTTCCTTCGCAGATAGAGTTTTGGTTGCTTCACCAATTCTGTCTCCTCCACTAAGTTGGAAGTTCCATGAGAACAGACATAATGGCAATTTTTGCTTTCTATTTTTCACTTTAAGTTGAACACATGGAATAGTGCATGGAAGGTGCAAAATCAGGACTCAGTAAATATTTTTTGAGTGAGTGAATCACTTTTAAGCAAAAGCATTCCTGTTACACCAGGTTATTGGAGAAGTCAATCAAAAGCAACGGAATGCAATGGTTTTCTCAGCATCTGATCCTGAACTACGGTTTTATCTTGAGTCCATTGCCTCTTCTTACTATGCCACTAGGTTTCCCATCCATAAAATGGGGTCATGGCAGGTTTTCCTCCTGTTATCCCTCATTATAAATTACTCACAAACTATCCTGAGCACTTAATAGATATATTCCATAGGAGCATAAATTTTTTACTACTAATTAGATGTCACCATTGATACTACAGCCTGACCATTACTACTACTGAGCTGATTTTAATTTATTCCTGCTGTAAACATAGCAGGTAATTAATGGGTTGTTTGGTTGTAAACACTATCCCCACCTTGTAAACATAACTCGAACACACACACTTCCCCTACATGCACACATACAGAGATGCACAAACCCACTATCTTTATCACCACCACCACTACCAATGTTAATTTCCATCTTGTAGTCAAGTCTTCCTCTCTAGAAGGCAGAAATATATTCATTTAGCATATTCATTAATGAATAAGTATTCATGCTGATTTTTCTTTTATAATAAATACATAGTTAAATGAATGACATAATTTCCAAACTGCTTTGCAATGTGTATACAATGCGCATTACATATTATAGATAATTATACACGGCTTTGCATACAGACTTTCCCAAACGAAGGTTTGATGTAAATGGGTAATGTAAATGCACTTCCAGAATGGGTATGTTGATACTGCATATAATTCTTGCTAATAGAATGGAAGTGTGCCCCAGTGGCATTGATTTAGTCCTCCTTTTTTTGCCTCCCTTGCTCCCTTTAAACCCCCAGTTAAGTAGCTCTGTGGCTTTTCACCTCTCTGCCTGGTTCATCTGGCCCAGTAGGTCTCCTTCTCCCAATTTGCCCACACTGAGCCATGAGCACTAAATGAAGCGAATAATTTGGTGCATTGTTGGGGGGGTGGCAGTGGGGGTAGGAAGGGGAGGGGACAGCTGACAGTGAATGGTGTCAGCTGCAGAGGCAGCAGAAAAAGCCGACATCTTAATAAAACAGCCTCGGGCGAAATCCCATTAAAGCCTTCAGAAGCTTGTTTCCCTGCAGTTGAGCAGGTAGGCGTTGAGCGGTACGAGGCAACCCTGAGTGCTCTCAGGGAGCCCAGTTCAAAAAAAAAAAAAAATTGAGTGCTTTTTTTTTTTTTTTCTTAATATAAATCATCCACCAGCCTAGCTCCTCAGAGTCATTTGCAAGGCAGAGAAAGAGAGCAAGCACAGGAGAGGGGAAAGGAGGGAGGAAGGGAGAGAGCAAGGGAGAGAGAGATGTAAAGGGACTGAGTTCTCTGCCACAGCAGGAGCAGTGAGCAGACTGCGTGCACCCATTAGCGATGGAGTGCAGACCTCAGACTGACCTTTGGAGAGGCGAGGGAACAGGCAGAGCTCAGGCGGAATGACAATGAGGATGGGGCATCCAAGAGGTGTGTTGCCTGGCTGGCTTCTAGGCCAGAGGGGTGATGGCACATCCCTTGAAAGCAATACTGTTTTATGAGTAGAACCATGGGCAGAACATTGGTGAATAGCATCAGGATTACACTTTAAAAAATGTGGCAAAGCATGCCGCTGACTTTGCAGGAAAAGGGGAGAATGTGCGTGTGCACAGTGCGTGCAAAACGGGTGTCAGAATAATCTTCCAGAAAATATTTGGGGGTTTGTGTGGTAAACCCTCAGAGAGCTGCATTTGTAGCAGATTTGTTGATGAGAGTGAATTCAACTTTGTCAAGCTTTCAGGAGAGAGACTGTAGCGTCCTCATCACCATTCCGGGGGTTTAAAGGCCTTTTCTGTTGGGAAGTTCGTTGTCCCATGTAGCACATATTTCTCGCATTACATCTATAGACCATTTCCATAAGAATAAGCATACTTTGTTGACAAGCACTGAAAATTAGCCTGAACAGACAATTTTGAAGTCATGCAATTGGACCTATTTAGTGGGTCAAAGTAATGTTCTTCCTAAGTAATGACCACGCAAGCATGAAGTTCACAACATTTCCAGTTCTGTGGGTGTACTTCACAAGTGTGGTCTATGTGGTGTCGAAAAGTGGTGTGAATTTAAAGTTATAAATTGAATCGCATTTGAAGCATGTGGAGTCTTGACATTTAAATAACAGATACTGTGAGATGGCTCCTTAGTAAGGTCAATAAGGCACAGAGCTTTTCTTGCTACTTTGGCGAAGGTTCTGCTTGGCAGGTTTCTGGGACATTCTCTGCCAAGTTCAACATATTTGTACTTCAGTTTCCAAAACTAGGCTTCCACCTTGGGGCGCCGTGTTCAACAAATCTCAGTTCACTGGGTAGGAAAAGTGGGAACAGTGGTAGAAGCTTTAAGAAGGAAAGATAAGCTTAAGTTAAATTTAAGATTTTCTGATGACTCGAGCTCCATATTCCACCTTTGGGCAAATCGTAAGCAGGCACAAAATGAAGTTGCAGATATTTGGTAGCTGACTCAACCGACACGAGATTGTTGGTTTCCACGTGAAATTCCAGGCTGCTCTCCAGCCTCGCCCTGCCCGAGACCTCTTCTACTACCCTTCGCAGCCTGCCTTCAGCTCTACCACCTTAAGAAGGAGGAATACCTAATGGGATGGAGCAAGTCCAAGGGAATTTAAAGGACAAGGAGTTAATATTAGCTCTGCAAGGGAGCTGTTTGGCTTGTGTAACTCAGGAATTTCCCTCTCTGAACACTCCCCGACATTTCTTTCGGTTTGATAAACCTCCCTCTTGAGAGTGCCAAATGAAGACCACTGTTAAGTCGGCTTGAGGTAGAGGGATTAGGCCAAATGTTCTAGTCTAGGCCACGGGTAAAATCTCTCCTTATCTTTATTTTCCTTGGGTTTGACTTCCACTCTGTCAGAATGTGATACCTATAAGGTGGTGATCTGGGTGAGAAGACCATCCTTGAGCATACCACTGTATGGGTCGTAATCAGCCCACCTCAACAGGGTGCTGCTAACATTTAAGTCTTAAGGCATAGTACACTAAGGTGGTCACTCAGCGTGCTATTGTTACTCTGAATGTGTAGACTGCAGCTGAAAAGGGCCTTTGTGACTCATTAAGAAGTGTACTTTTTGCATCCTTTCATGGACTGTGGCATGGCGCTAGGAAGCAGATTAAGGATCTGGAGATTCAAGACTCTGTACTTCCAGTCCTAGCACAATTAACACTTGGTGTAGGTGCTGGAGACTAGGGTGATCGTGAGCCCGGCAGGCAGGAGTGTGAGGCAAAGCCTTGTGTGCAGGGAGAAAGGCTCGTGAGTAGGGAGAGCCCTCTAGTGTTAATACCTCAAACTACAAGTGCAGCTGCATTCCTCCGAAGGATGGGAAGGGCAGGGAGGTATTAAGGGGCTTTAAAGATTTGTATCTTAGATCTGGGAAGACTCGTGCTCCAGGTAACTTGTCAGTGTGGTTTCTGGTGTTATGAGCAATATCTTTTGTGGACGACGCTGACCCTAGCCTTCGCAAAGAATGAACCAAGGCAGGTTCCGTTCAAATAACCCGAGTTTCCCAATCTTTTAAATGGTGGTGCTTGGAATTACTACATGGCATGGTCTTCAGCATCCTGGGTTATATGTTCTCTTTAACCAGTTTCTCAGCCAAGTTAGTGATTATGGTTATGTCTTCCAAGGACCTAGGATACGAGTTTAACTACAGTGAGATTATGGAGTCATAATTTGTAAGCTTTTTGATTGCTAGAGAGAAATTAATCTTCCTTTTTCTTTCCACGTTGAATATTCTGAGGCTAGGACTTGAATGACTCGGTTTATATTGTACCCCACTCTAGATGAGACTAGGCTTGGTGGCTAGAAGGCAGTTTCATTATTGGCCCCAGTAAATTGCATGCCCATTGTGTCCTGGAGTTAGAGGAAGGAATGGGGTGTTGTGGTTCACAGCCCCTCTGGAATTTCATGGTTGGAATGGGAGAGTGTTAATTTCCCCAAATAAGCATAATGTTATCCAAGGATGTCATGATATTAAGTCTTCACTATAACCACTATTCCCCCCAGTTTTTCTCTAGGCTCATCTTTTTCTTCCATATAAACAGTATATTTTGTGTAAGATTGCCTATTTTTTCAATAATAATGATAGCCAACACTTTACATAGTCTTGACTATAAGCCAAGATCTTTTTTTTTTCTCTCTTTCTCTCCCTTTCTCTCTCTGTCACTCTCTCATCTAGCCCACAGCAATCCTATCAGGTAGAGTGGTGGATGCTGTAATATGTAGCCCAGATCTCTTTTCAAGGAAGGACTTGCTACCCAGGCTTAGTGGAGAGCAGTAGGCAGAGTCTTCGGCAGTCAGCTCCTCAGCTGTAGATAGCTGCCTCATACAAGGTCATGCACTTTCCAAGCCAGCTCGCATCAAATGACTGATTCATACCTGCATGAAGCCTCTAATCACAAACCTAGAAAGTGGCAGGGCTGGTAGGTAGTGTGACTTCAAGACCTTGTGCCCATAAGCACCATGCTCTACTGTGGGAAGATGCGTGCACAACTAGGCTCTGGTTCTCCATCGGAATCCATACATGGTCGCCTGGGGTGTAACCAAAGATCCAAGCACAGATACCTGGTCATTTAAGATAAAATTTATACTGCTAGTCTTTCCATGCAGATAAGGAGCCACAGAGAATATAAAGCCACAGAGTTCTTTTTCCTTCATAAGTATATAGCAAGTTCAGTACTAAACATTGACAATAAATATGAAAGTTTGGGAATTATCCGCCCATGAGTTGAAGAGGATTTAAGGTAATCCTTATAATGATATCATTTTCACCATCTTATATTTAAATACATCTTTGTGAAATTATCATCAATAAAAAAGGAAGTACGTATAGCCTGGAGCCTCTTTTTTTCTATATGTCAACCTTATATTCCTACAAGTGAGTGTCATCCAGGTGAACATTTCCCATATGACTGTAGCGTCACGAAAGTGCCCGGGATTTCCAGGCACCTCTGTGTCATAATCTCGGTCTTCCCTCTAAGGTTTATATATATGTGATGTTTGGCAACCAATCTATACTCTCTGTCTCAGTTTCCTGAACAGTAAAATGTACTGTAATTGTAGTTATGCCTTTGGATATGTGCCAGGATTATATACAGATATTTTCTATTTGGGTGTTACTTAGCATGGTGCCTGGGCAATGCTTAGTATAATAGCAGCTGTTTGTTTTCTCTTCCTCTTCCTCCTTTTCTTTCTCCTCCTTCTCTTCTTTTTCCATTTGAGTCAGTTTTGAAAACAAACAAACAAACAAACAAACAACTTCTGGAATCTTAAAAAGGGCAATCATCTCTTGCCACTCAATGTTCATATTGGAGATGCTTTACAAATGGCCCCATGGCCCTAGAAACATGTGTGGTCTTTTAAGTGTACATATTATATCACAAAGTTTTGGCCAAAAAGTCTTTCCTAAAACATTCTATTCCCTGGGGTCTTTGCAAAATGAATATTTTTAATAGCAAAATAAGTAAGATTAATGATATATGATTTTATTCAAAAAAGAACTACACAAAGGTGCCTGGGTGGCCTAGTCAGTTAAGTGTTTGTCTTCAGCTTAGGTCATGATCCCAGGGTCCCCGGATCAAGACCCACATTGGGCTCCCTGCTGAGCTCCCTCTCTCTCTCTCCCTCTCCCTATTCATTCTCTCTCTCTCTCAAATAAATAAATAAAATATTTTTTAAAAAAAGAACTACACAGTTGGAAAACAATAAAAATATGGGACCATGGGCCATATTTTGCAAAATGTTAGCAAAATAAATATTCTCCTTTTTAGATCATGTCATTCAGATTACTTCTGAAATCTGATAAATAAATGTCTAGTTATTGTAGCTGTGAATAAAAACAAGAAGAGTGAGAATCCGTTTAGGATTTCGGTGTAGAGGATTCTGTTTTGGTATATTTTGGAAGGATTTTTCTTTTTTTCATAATTTAGGAGGATAATGGAAATTTACAGAACCTGGCTGAAATGTCTTCAGCTGTTCTACTTGACCCTAGTACAACCTGTCACCACTGATAGTTATTTTTAATAACAGTGTAGATCAGAAAATTGAGAGACTTTTCTTCAAAATGACCTATAAATGTTAAGAAGAATGAGAAACGGCTCCAGCCCAGCCAGTCCCCAGGTTGTCATATTGAATATGTAATTTAGTATGTTGTATACGTACTCTCCAACAAAACAGTGTCCTACGCACTCCAAAGAGAGACATTTTTCAATTTTTTAAAATTAAATTTAAATTTTAGTTTTTATTTTTAGTGATGATGGTGGGAGAGAAGTTAAAGCAGACGTGGTGAGCCCAGGACACCTGTTTCGAAGAATTTGTCTCTGGGAGAAGACATATCTTGTGAAACTTAGACATCTCTTGTGTGCGAAGTGGCTGACCTGTAGATAAAAACGGGTTATACTTTCCCCACATTTTAATCACTGTTGCTGGTCACTTCTTTAGGAAAGATGAAATGCAATTTTATTTAGCATTCTAAAATAAACTGTCCATGTGTATCTATGTATTAACATGTACATACTCATATATGAGCATATATAGATACATACAGACATGTATGTTGTATATGTATGTAATATGTAAGCCGAATACAACCAAAATACTGTTTTCCGTTTTCATTGCAATTTCTGTTTTTTTCCTTTGAATTGTTGTTTATATCCTTCGTCCAATATTCGTGCGTTTATTGTTTTGTTGGAATTGTTTGTATACTTGGTATACTGATTCTTTGGCCAATATCTCTTTCTTTCTGTGATTTGTTTTTGTTTTTGTTTTGTGTTGTTCAGAGTGTCTCCTAGTGTGTGAATGTTTCTGATTATAACGTAATCAAATTTAACTCTTTTTTCTTCATGGTTTGTGCTTTGGTGTCTTGCCTAAGAAATAACTTCCTAACATAAGGTCATAACGTTCTTCTCCCCTTTGTTCTAAATATTATGCAGTTTTGCTTGTTTATATTTAAGTGTTTAATCCACTTGATCTTTATCTCTGGGGAATCCAATTTTATTTGGACTTACTATTTTCCATACAGACAACCAATTTTCCCAGTATCATTCATTGAATAGTACATGTAGCCTATTGATTTGCAATCTTACTTGCATCATACAATTGTTCACATATCTTCAGGTCTGTAGGCTGCTGCCATTTAATTCTGTTCCATAATGAAAACTTAGACTTCGGTGCTTTACTTATGGGTTCATTTTATAACTGAACAATAATAACTAGAATTTACATTACAGTAAGTATGTGAAGTGTTTACCAGAGCAAAGTGATATGCATCGAATACTTATTTCTTACCTATATTTTTAACTACACCATTTTTCTCTTATTCAAAATAGATTTTTTTCTTTTTTAAAATACCTCCCAAATTGCTTAAAATTGCTTTAGTGATTTTTGTATTGGAGTTGCACCTTTACTGGAGTGTCTAGTTGTCTTTCTAATCCCATGGTGAAGAATATTTAAAATTTGACTAGACTTTTAGGGTTTCCATAATGACTTTGCCACTTAGTACTAGTTGTGTGACTTTGAACAACTTACTCAAGATACCTGTTTCCTCACTGTTAAAATTGGATTGGAGTAAAGCATATTTTATAGATTTAGTGTGATGAGAAAAGGAGTAAATAATTGTAAATAATTTATAACAGGGCACGGCAAATTTTGATTACTACATTTTAGCTTTTGTAAAATTTATATTTTTAACTTATTATCCATATCTTCCAACTTTCTGCCCATTCTGCCTATTGATAGATCTCGTGAATCCTTGTGTCGGAAATTGCCTGACTTCTCTAAGGTTTGTAGCACTTGAGTCATCTTTGAATTCTGACTTGCTTATTCTTTTTGGAGGGGAGGTGGTGGTGGCTAGTGTTTATATAACCCTCCCCTCATTTTTAGCACATTTTTGGTCATATTTTTAAGTTCTTCAAATTTATGTGATTATTACAGTATCCTCTTTTCCCGGAGTCTTCATTTCCTTTGACTTCTGTTCTGCCCGTCCTCAGACTTTCTTGCTTTATTTTGAGGGAATGGAGTTACATGTTCCTGGATCCCGTGTCATCCTCTTTCTTCTTTTACTCTCTCATTTTCCTGGAATACATTTTCAAGTGATGCCTTAAGAACAGATGCATAGGAGACAAAATAGCTGAAGCTGTCCGAGTCCACAAATGTCTTTTTTCCTTCCCTCTCGCTTGAAAAATAGTTGTATCAATTGGGACACATTAGCTCATTCTGTCGTAACAAGCAATGTCAATCAGTGTCTTAAAACAACGTATGTCTATTCTCGCTGCTGCTACGTGTCTCTCATGGCTGTGTGTACTGTCGTCACTCAGGACAAGACTTCTGGAGCTGTCACCATCATAAACTTGACCAGTTGCTATGCTTATGGGAAAAAAGGAAGTCCCTGGATGTCCTCACCGGAAATTAAATGTGTGGCAGTAACCCTCTTCTCTTCTGTTAAAAACACACTGGCCTGAACTGGTTGCATCCTCCTTCCCACTAAAGGGAGGAAAGGAAGTGAAATTCTAACCTGTCCGTAGGAAGCAGAAAGTCTGAAATATCTCTTGATTGGCATTAATGGCTTTCATAATAATTTGGTTCATTTTCTTTTGTTATTTCTATGAGTTAAGCAGCAGGCTTTTTGGATTGAGTCTGTCTCTGTGTCATTTATCTGTTCATACATTTGTTTGGCTTCTGAATGTCTGTTATTTTACATATCCAAAACAAAACTCATGATTTCCACCAGCAAAATTTCTCTTAAAATTTTCCCCGTTGCCAACAGTGGCATCAATTTTACTTCATTGCTTAATTTGCAAAATAAGGCTTATTCATTCTTATTGTCTCTCCTTGCCTCACATCCTACATCTGACCCAAGTTAGCCCTACATTTAAAATGCTTCTGTTAGAAGGGCCATGTGCACCCCAATGTTCATAGCAGCATTGTCCACAATAGCTAAATCGTGGAAGGAGCCGAGATGCCCTTCAACAGATGACTGGATTAAGAAGATGTGGTCCATATATACAATGGAATATTACTCAGCCATCAGAAAGAACGATTACCCAATATTTGCAGCAACATGGACGGGACTGGAGGAGATTATGCTAAGGGAAATAAGTCAAGCAGAGAAAGACAATTATCATATGGTTTCACTCATTTATGGAACATAAGAAATAGGAAGATCAGTGGGGGATGGGGGGTAAACAGAAGGGGGAATGAACCATGAGAGACTATGGACTCTGGGAAACAAACTGAGGGCTTCAGAGGGGAGGGGAGTGGGGGATCGGGATAGGCCGGTGATGGGTATTAAGGAGGGCACGTATTGCATGGTGCACTGGGTGTTATACGCAAATAATGAATCATCGAACATTGCATCAAAAACTGGGGATGTACTGTATAGTGACTAACTTAACAAAATAAAAATTATTAAAAAAATAAAATAAAATGCTTCTGTCATTTATCTAATTACATCATACTAATCTCCTTGCTAACACCCTAGTACTAGTCACTCTAGTTTTCACCAGGATACTGCAGTAGCCTCCTAATTGGTTTTAACGCTTCAACTCTCGCTCATCCACTGTCAACTCGACATATACAGGCATCGTGAACTATAAACCATGGGTTTTCCATGTTCAGAATGTTCCAGTAGTTTCTCATCACATGAGTAAGAAAACACAAAGCTCCTCCAGAAGCTTAAAGGGCCCTTGCCTTTCTGTCTGTCATTCTCTTCTTAGTTCATTCTGTTCTAGCCACACTGACTTTCTTGTTGGTTTAGCCATGTCGCACTTCTCTTCCTGGGGCTTTTGAATATGACTCTGGCTTGAAGACCATTTTCCTTGGACTTCACCTGCCTTGCTACTTTCCTTCATTCTATGTTCTTTATATGTATTAGTTCATCAAAGGCCTTCTTTGACTAATCTTTTCCATTTGTTTTATGTCCTTTCCCTGCTTGGGTTTCCTTCACAGCACTGATTACTTCTTGGCGTCATATTATACATGAATCATCTGTTTGTCTGTTTGCAAATTTAATTTTAAGGTCCGTATGAACATTGTCATGGTTTGTGTAGTTCACTGCATTATCCCCACCAGCACAAAGTAAGTGCCTAGGAAATACTGAATAAATAGATGAGTGTATAAATGAAATTTGGGAGATGCCTTTAACTATATTCTAACTTCAATTGAAAATTTTTGACTTTGTTTTTAAAAATTTCCATTGACTTATTTTTGTGTTTTGATGGTGTGTTTTACATGGTACACTGTCGTACATTTATTAAGGGAATATGTTCCTCATCATCTTTTAGGATGAGAATTGGAAATTTTTGAACATTACAATTGGAATTATTTTTGTTTGTTGAGTCAGTTTTTCTTTTTTATTACTTGTTTTTCTTCAAAATGTGACAATTT
Organism: Ursus arctos; assembly: GCF_023065955.2. Taxonomy (NCBI): domain Eukaryota; kingdom Metazoa; phylum Chordata; class Mammalia; order Carnivora; family Ursidae; genus Ursus; species Ursus arctos. The sequence goes on along the minus strand of NW_026622974.1, from coordinate 10,647,362 downwards.
TTCTTGAACGTCTGGTAACTTTTGATTCTTTATTTAATTGTTCATGCATTATTTCCTCTCTTCAGGACCCATCATAAGTTAGGCAGGATTTTCCTAGTAAAGACCAAAGCAAGAAGTAGAGTAGAGTATTTCCACACACCAAAGGACTCAATTCTAAAAGCCGTCACAAAAATACGTTTGATCTTCTCCTTGTCCTCTAGTTTCCAGGTGGAAGAGGTGAGGAGGCATATTTTCACTTAATGTATTTTGATGACCATATTGAGAGCTGTACCTGTCTACATAGGAGTCACCAGGTACGTGGGAGCATTGTAGTGGTTGCTGCTGTTCTTGTTACTTGACTGGCCTCTTGATTGTTTAAAATTAAAATTTATTGAGGTAGATAGAATATACATAATGAAATGTATCCATTTAAAATGTGTCCTTCTTAGTTTTGACCAATGTATACACCTATGTAAGTACCACCACAATCAATATTGTGTTATATAATAGGTAAAGTATTTCCATGACTTTCAAAATTTCCCGCATATTCTTTGCAATCATCCCTGACTTCTGGTCCTGGGTGATCAGAGTTCTGCTTTCTGTCATCAGTGATTCATTTTTCCTATTCAAAGATTCAATATAAATAAAATCATACGGTATATACTTTTATTTGGCCTGGCTTCTTTTCCCCAGCATGATGTTTTTGAGATTCATCCAAGCAGTTGAGTACATCAGTAGTTCATTTCTTTTTATTCCTGAGCAGTATTCCATTGTATGGCTATATCATAATCTGTTAATCCATTCCCTTATTGATGAATATTTGACATATGTCCGGTCTAGGGCTATTATGAATAAAGATGTTATACACTTTTGTATACAAGTGTCTGTGTCAAGATATATCTTTATTTCTTCAGGAAATATTTATTTATTTATTTATTTATTTATTTATTTATTTATTTATTTGTTAGATTAGATGGTAAACATATGTTTATGATTGTAAGAAATTTCCAAACTGTTTTCAAAGCTGTTGCACCATTTCCTATTTTTGTGAGAGTTCCTGTTGTTCCATATCTTCACAAATACTTGATAGTGTCCATCTCCTTAATTTTAACTATTTTATTGGTTGTGTAATGATATCTCACTGAGTTTGATGTGCTTATGCCTGATTGCTAATCAGGTTGAGCATTAGTTCATGTGTTCAATGACCATTTCTATATCATGTTTATGAAATACCTGTTCAAGTCTTTTGACCATTTAAAATAAATTGAATTATTCATCTTATTTTTGAATGTGGGAATTCTTCATATATTCAGGATACCAGTATTTTGACCAATATATATATATATATATATATATTGCCAATATTTTTCCCAGTCTCTGGTTTGACTTCTTATTTTCTTAATGGTGTCTTTGAAGTACAGATGTTAATTTTGATGAAGTTAAATGTTATTTTTTACCTTATAGTTTGTGCTTTGTGTGTCCTATGTAAGATAACCTCAGTTGACCCAATTTTACGGAGAATCCCCCCTGTATTTTATTATAAAAGTTTTGTATTTTTAGCTTTTAGCTCTAGCTCTAGGATTGATTTTGAGTTAATTTTTATGTATGGTGTGAGATAAAGGTCAAGATTAAATTTTTTCCCCAAACAGACAGCCAGATTTTCCAGCTTCATTTGTTAGAAAAAACTGTCCTTGTCTTTATTATATACACTGGCGTGTTTCTTGAAAACAATTGACCATACTTGCAGGTTTATTTCTGAAATCTATTGCCTGTTCTGGTCTACTGATGTATATATGTCTATCAAATTGCCAAGCCTATACTTCTTTGATGACCGTCGTTGTATAGTAAGTCTTGAAATGTGGCAGTGAAATTTTATTCTTCTTTTTCAAAATGGTTTTGGTTATTCTTTTTAAAATTTTTATTCTTTTTTTAATCTATGAACGTGTCATATGTTTCTATACATTTAGGCCTTAGTATTTCTCTCACAGTCTTCTCTAGTTGTTAGTCTTTAAGTATTGCAGACTTTGTTTTTGTAAATTCATTCCTAAGTATTTTAAGCTTTTTGACAATATTGGAAATATTTTTATTTTATTTTACAATTACATATTCCTAATATAATACAAATATAGTTGATTTTTAAATATTGACCTTGCATCTTGTGCCTGTTGCTAAATTCTCTCATTAAATCAAGTAGATTTTTGGAGAGTCCTTAGAATTTTATACATATGGGATCTGCAAAATTAAAAAAAAGACATTTTATCACTTACTTTCCAATATATGTGCATCTTATTTTTTTTTATTTCTTTATTGCACTGCCTGAGAACTCCAATAGAATATTGAATATGAGTGGTAAGAAGGGATATCCTTGCGTTTGTATTCCAATCTTGGTGGGGGGTATCACATTGATTTTCACCATTTGGCCAATCTGTAGGTCTTTTGTAAATACTGTTTAACAGATTAAGGAAGTCCCCTCACAATGCTAGTGTGCTGACAGTTTTCCTCAACAATTGATGTTAAATCTTGTCAAATCCTTATTCTGTATCCATTGAGATAATCCTACAGTTTTGCTCTTGTAGTTTGTTAAAAAAAATTTTTATTTTCGCATTTTGATATGACCTTGCAGTCCTGTGGTAAAGAGCTCATGTTCATGTGTATAATGCTTTGTGTATATTACTGGATTAGATTTGCTAATATTAAAGCTGTTTGTGTATATTGCATATATTCTTTTCTTTAATGGCTATGTGTTTTCTCCTTCTTTTCTCCAATAATGGCTGTGTTGGTTTTCATTATTTCTGTCTTTCAAGAAATATTTCCATGTTTTTGAAGTTGATGAATACAGCTTTATATTTACCTATTTATTACATTTTAATAAATTTATTTATCTATTTAAGAGAGAGCAAGAGAGACCATGAGCAAGGAGGGCAGAGAGGGAGAGGGAGAAGGAGAAGCAGACCCCCCACTGAGCAGGGAGCCCGATGTGGAGCTCCATCCCAGGACCCTGGGATCATGACTTGAGCCAAAGGCAGACACTTAACTGACTGAGCCACCCAGGTGCCCCATTTATTACATTTTTCATTGCAAAATAAAACAGAGCTTCAGAAAAATACATCAAATAAAAATATGATTTTTTTAATATTCAAGTTTTTATTTAAATTTTATTTAACTTATAGTGTAATATTAGTTTCAAGAGTAGAAGAAAAAAATATGATATAATGAATTATTCTAAGGTAAACACCCTATCATTATCACCAGATAAATAATAAGAAAGCTTTGTAATCCACCCAGAAGACCAGTTCCTATGCCCCATCCCAGTCTACTCCTGTAAGTAGCCATTATTCTAATTTACATAGTATTTAGTGTGAATTTTTAAAAGAAGCTTATCATCCAGATGTACCTCCCTGTGCACTTATAATCTTGTTCATTTCTTTTTAAATTTGATGTCTCTTCATTCTCTTTTAGTTTTAGGTTTCTTATCTAGCCCTTTCTTTTACTTGTTGAAAAACCTATGCCATTTGTCCTGTAGTGTTTCCCACAAACTGGACTCTGCTGATTATACACCCATAGTACAATTTAACATGTTTCTCTGTCTCTGCATTTTTAATAAATTGTCTGTGAGATCTAGAAACTGGATTGCACTCAGCTTCGTTGTTTTTCGTGCAACTATCGATGGCATTTGGCAAAAATATAGGAGTGACATTGGGTCTGGTTTTCTATCGTTTTATGATGTTAACAACCACTGATGCCTAATGTCTGTATCTATTCATTAGAGATTAAAAATGATTATATTCTAATTCTATCATTTATTCTTCCTTCATTAGTGGGAACATTTTACCAAGACTTCTCCTCAGCTACTATGTGATTATCCTGTGTTCTAGGAAAGAGAAAATTGACACTTGATTATTTCTCTTTATTTTCTAGATTTTAAGAGAACAAACTAGTTCCCTATCATCTTCCAAAGGTGACTGATTTTTAAAATATTATGAGCATGAATTTAAACATTTTAATGGACCCTAATCCATTGTAATTTTTGTCATTATCACAATAAGCTCAAAATTCCCATGTACAGTTGGTGGGACCCGTTTCGAGTTGGTAGCTGAGTTCTCTAAAAGTCACCACTAGTGTCCTTACTATCTGGTAGAATAAAATGTTCCAAGCTTAATATGGGCATTTCTTTCTCACCCCAGAAATCAACCTTTTCTCTAAGAAGCCATTTTAATTCTTTTTGATACTTCCAATCCAAGTTCAGGAGTATGGATCTTTTTTTTCTCAACTTCTTCCCTACTACGCCCCCCTTCCTTTTTTTCCTCTACTCCATCTTTATCTTCTTTCTTCCACACTAAAAATTTTGATTCTCAAATATAGGGTGGAATTGGGGTTAGAATGAATATTCTAATGACTAATAATTACTCTTTGGTCTACCTCATATGAACAGCTATCTCAGAATAACAAATATAATACTACCACCAATGTGGTTATTGAAAACGTTATGTTTTTAGTATGTCTCCCCTAATATTTCTTGGCTGTACTAGATCTGAACTATAAAAGCCTACAGTCATTGCAATGTATACTGTCACCCTTTAGGTCTCATGTAGCTCTACTTCTACAGGTAACAACTATGGGTTTAGTTCTCATGACCAGTCCTCCCTTGGTGTCTGTCTACTCATTGTTGATGTCTGAAATTCTTTCTCTGGTATATTCATCAGGAATCATGTGAATAATAGTCCCTGAGTTCTTGCAATACTGGTAGTAGCTTGTGCCACAATTTTACTTAAAAATCTGCTTTACTACGTACAAAATCCTTCCTTCGCGCTTTATTTTCTCAAATACTTCAAAGTTAATATATTTTCTGCTGAGGTAGAACGTTATTGTTGAACGTTTAATGATAATTTATTATCTTTCTTATTAGTCGTGTGCTCTTTTTATCTAAATGAACAAAGAAATTTTTGTTGTTGTTGCTGTTGTTGTTGTTTAAGAATACTTCTAAGGGGGAGCCTGGGTGGCTAGTCGTGAAGCGTCTGCCTTCAGCTCAGGGCGTAATCCTGGCGTTGTGGGATCGAGCCCCACATCAGGCTCCTCTGCTTCTTCCTCTCCCACTCCCCCTGCTTGTGTTCCCTGTCTCACTGGCTGTCTCTTTCTCTCTGTCAAATAAATAAATAAAACCTTTAGAAAAAAAAAAAAAAGAATACTTCTAGGAAATGTTTACTGTTGTTTGTTCTGTCAATATTACCAGATCTACAATGTGGTCTTTCAATATGTAGTTTCAATTATTTTATTAATTCAGAGAAATTATTTTTGTAGTGTTTGGGTTTTTTTATTGCTTTGTTTTTCTTCTTCAAACATATGTTTTATCTTTTTTTTTTTAACCTATACTCAGTACTGTCACTTTCTCTTAAATTCTTTTTATCACCTTTTTTATTTGCTTTTGAATTTAATTTTTTTCATCTTCTCTTTCCCTTTATGTGTTATCTGTTGTATTTATTAGCTCATGTGTTCTTTACAGTTTATTCTTAATTTCTGAGATGACTCTTTTGTTTTTTTAAAGATTTTATTTATGTTTTTGAGAGAGAGAGAGCTTGAGTGGGGGGAGGAGCAGAAGGAGAAACAGACTCCCCACTGAGCAGGGAGCCCAATGTGGGCCTTAATCTCAGGACCCCAATCATGACCTGAGCTGAAGGCAGATGCTTAACTCACTGAGCCACCCGGGCGCCCCGAAATGACTCTTTTTAACTCTCAGTTCTATGTTCTTATTTTAAAATTTTTCTGATTCTAATCCATGTCATTCTTTAATAATTATTATCATTTTTTTCTTCTCTTTTAGCTCGTTTTAAAATAGCATTTGTCCTCTTGTAATGTTGTTGTCTATGGGAGCGTTCTGCTGCTTTCTCTTCTTTTATTTAAAAATAAATATGCATGGAATTTGATCTCAATCAGTTTTTGGTGCTCATTTTTAGATGGCATTAGTTTTTCTGGGTTTTTAACAGGAGGTACAGGGTAGGAAAACTTTTCCAACTTTCCAGAACTCCATCTTCCATTGTTTATTTCCTGACTCTTTCCCTCCACCACTTTGATCTTGACCTTACCTGTCCTTCTCTTTCATTTTCAATTCCACTTCCAGAAGTTCCTCCTCACTGTGGGGCTCCGTTCTAGAAAAGCCTTGGTTAGTGAGTTTGGAGAGTTCATAGGGGCTAGACCTCTCCAATCCCATCTGTTCTCACAAATGACACTTTGCATTCCCCCATGTAGAACAGAGCAAATCCTACCTAGTTCTGGCTGCTGTTTCTAATTGGCCAGAAAACCTTCCAATCAATACCTGCTGACTATTTTGTGGTTCTCTTATTTTCAGGTCCAAGAGTTGGTGCCCCATTTCTTCCTTCTTCATGTACAGAGATGCCCTATTATGTGACTGATGGTAGTTTTCCTTCACCATTTTAATTTTGCTTTGAGTATTCTCCTGTGTATTAGCCTTTTCTACCTGTTTGTCAGTTTTCTGTGTGGATTTGAAAGGATTGAAAGACGATGCTGCCACACCACCATCTCCCCAAAATCTCTTTTAAAAAAATTAACAAATTTATCCCCTCTGATTTTATCCCTCTTCCACTTCCACCCCGCGCCCCCAAAGATCTTCCTCGGATACACTGTAGGATGGAATTAGCCAGACTGCATGTCATTCATGCCCAATTATCATGATGCTTTTGCACATTGCTTACCTCATTATAAAATCATCAGTGTGAGGAATGTCTGCATAATGGATGACCAGGAAGATACTGGTACAATTGAGATTCAGGAAGATTTCATACATCTCCAAGAATTCCAACTAAAGTAAGGCATCTCCTTTTCTGGTCCCAAAGTAAATACTCCCTGATCTTGTTGATTTCACCCACGGTGTCTTCTAAATTCACTGACCTAACACATTTTAGACCAACCAAATGAACATAATTATCTGTTTCTTTCAATTCAGTGTTCTTTTCCTCCTCATCAGTTTTAGGGGGTGTCCGGAAGGTATGCAGAGAGAATAAATGTGATTGTACAAATCACCATCCTGCCATCTTACACTGAAAGCAGCTACTTTGTTTTTTGTATTTTGTAAAAGTATTTTCAGTAATACATGAAAATATGAGCGATAATATGCTCATATTTTCCTTAACTAATAATTCAGAAGTTTTTTTTTTTTAAAGTGTAGTGAATAATTTTGAATGGCACTTTACATTTTTCACAGAACTCGTTATTTAACTGGCGACTAACTCGGCAGATCTGCAACTTGCTTATACAGCCAAAGATGCCTGCCATGTTTGTATCATTTCCTTTTTGGACTTAGGTTTATGTCATGTTTTTTGTTTCCATTATTGTTTATGGTAGATTGTGAGATAAACTCCGTGTCATCCAAGTGTAATTATAAATTCTTAGAAAGTCACAGTTGGACAGAGCACAATAACGTATCTAAACTCTGATTTTCTTTAAAAAAAAAAAAGAAACTGATGAATGGAAAGAGAAAGTAACTTGTTCAGGTCCACTTGCCTGTTGACAGTCAAGCAGAGAGAAGAAACTAGTCTCTTGTTCTTTCTTTTAGCCCATGGCACACAACAGTCTCCGTTTCCTTATGTGAACATGTGTAATATGGTCTGTGGAGTTTTGTATCTTCTCCAGAATGAAAATTCCATGCACCAATATTTCTTAACATTGTTCTCACATATTTGATTTTATGTGATTATATACATAGACCATTAGTTTCTTTTAGTTGCATCATTTATATTTTTTATGCTCTGTTTTACAGGGCTAATATTATTTCATTGGCTTTATCGTTAATTTGTTTCAAATATTAAGTATTGCCTATGTTACATGTTGGTCTTGGTATGTAAAAAGAAAGGCATCTTATAAATAGTGTGCTTTTCATAGAAAACATTGTGTTAAGGATACATCTTTTGAAATTAAAAAATAAGTAAATATTTTTGTCAGCAAATGTGGCAGATTAGGGAATTGGGAAATTCTCCTGTAGGCCACAAATAAACAAGTAGACATGTGTTGTAAAATCTCTCTCCCACTTCACTTCTTCCCTATTGTCTTTGGCTCAAATTCCTTTTTGATTTTCTGTGCCTCCATGACTTGGCCTCAGCAATTCCCGTTCCCGTTTGCCTCCTAAACTGCACAGACTGACAGAAAGCCCCGGTGTCCCTGCTGTTGTGACTGACATCACCTTGAATCTCTGTCGATGTACCTGACAGTTTGGCGGCATGAGGGTCATTGGTGGGGGGTTTTTGTCTAAATCGAACAACCACATTTTAAGTTGCGTGGTGTGTGAGCTCCAATTAAATGTACGTATCGGATGGTTGTGCGTTGTAGCAGAAAAACAAGTGTGTTGTTGTATAAGCATCTGTTTCTCTTACTGTTTCCATGCTACAAAATACATTTGTTTCTCCAAAGTAGATTAGCTAGTCTAGACATCCTATAAAATGTCAATGCAAGTATGGCTCTTTCGCACAGTGGTCTCAGGAGATGAGAGCTTGTCTGCAGTGTTGGTCTTTCACAGCCAGATCAATACAGTCACACTTTTTTTTTTTTTTTTGCACTTTGCCAACAGAAAATATCAGAACACAGAATTTCTTTTTGTTTCCTAAGCAGGAAGTAACATATGAACAGAACTCGAGAGGGAAAAAGTTAGCTGATAAATAAATACCCAAGAACTTGGGAAGAAAGTTATTTTTTTTATTACCCACTAAGCCACGATAAGGGTTATTATCATGAGATAATCATTCCTCTGGAGCAATACAAGACAGGGGACACAGCTGACTGCTATCATGCCCATGGGATGTGATTAGCTCATGATAACAGCATCCCCTGGACTCATTGCTATTATGAAATGTCTATTTCCCCCCCATTTTCTATATATAAATAAATGATTTTGGCGGACAGATTCAATTCCCACAAACTGCAAGTTTGCATTAAAATGCTTCAGCTGTGAGATTCACAGATATTAATCTACCCTTTTGGAATGTTGAACAGTCAATCAGAATCCTTCTTCGTCTCAAGCTGTTTTATGATATTATTACAATGTATTTTGCGACGGAATGGCGGGTAAAGCAAGTTTCAGAGAAATAGGCTTGTTTGGGCTCGATTTAGTTGCTTGAGGGAAACCTCTACATAAAATGACTCTGCCTGCTCGCTAAGGCATCCTAACTTTCTCATTATTTTTTTTTCCTGCCTGACTCAATTTCTTTGCTGCGTTTTAGAAGTCTGAAGTTCATTCCTCTAACTAGATTAATAAAAGCAGATTTCTCATTTCATATTTCAGAATTGACAGGGGAAAATACTGCCCTGGTAGTCAGAGTGAAGTCAGAAAATACTAGTTCAGAATTTGGAATTTTAAAATTAATACGATACAGGATTGATTTTGGATTTAGGAATAAATAGGAAGCCTTTGATATAATAATAGACCGATGGGTATGTTTTGTCATGAATTTAAGTGAAGTTTGTAAAAATTATGTAGTATACTTATAAAAATTAAAAAGTCAGTGTCATTCCATTAAGCTAAAGAATTTTGGATAATAATATTACTGGGGTGGAACCATTTGCATGGTTCATATGTATGAAAAATAGAAACATAGGGCGCCTGGGTGGCTCAGTCAGCTAAGCGTCTGCCTTCGGCTCAGGTCATGATCCCAGGGGCCTGGGATTGAGCCCCATGTTCCTGTAGGGCTCTCTGCTCAGTGGGGAGTCTGCTTCTCCCTCTGCCTCTGTCCGCCTCTCTGCCTACTTGTGCTCTCTCTCTACCAAAAAAATAAATAAAATCTTGAGAAAAAAGGTAGAAACATAAATTATCATAGAATCCTAAAACAAAATATTCTCGCTATATTAAAAAAAAAGGTCTGCAACACATTTATCAATAATATTACACTGAATTATTTGGTATAGATGACATAAGTATATAACCTAAAAAAGAGAGAGAAAAAGTAACACCTTCCTTTTCTCTAAATGTATTTTATTCTTTGGGGCAGGCAGTGTCTTTTGCATTCAATGTCTTCGCTGTTCTGAATTGTGGAGACTGTGCAGGGAGTCATCATTTAATTAGTAGTATCTTTAATTAAGAAATGCAAAGTCTGCTGCTTATCCCCCTTTTCCTCCCTACCAATGTTGATTTTGCAGTGTTAATGGCCTGAGAAGCTTGCTTCACACATTTGTAGGCCAGAAGAAGGAGGAAGTCATGCACTAACTTATACAGGGTATCTGAGGATGAATAAAATCAGTGAAGGTATTTCTAAGAACACTTAAAAAAAAAAAGAGCATCTGATGAAAAGGCAAATTTTCTTAAAACTCTGGAATTATAAGGTAGCGTTATTAGTGTTATTCTGTGAATTTAAACTGTAAGTGTTATTGATGTTTAATGAGTTATTATACTTGGATTTCTCCTTTTTTTTTTTTTTTTTTAAGAAGTCCTGGGATGAAATTCTGGTACAGCATTCTGAAAAAGGGATTTCCCATTGCCATGGTCAGTTTTATGTGTGAGCTTGAGTCCACTATAGTTTCCAGTTATTTAGTTAAATAGTGTTTCAGTAACGGTGTTCTGTAAATGTGATTAACATTTATAATCAGTTGACTTTATGAAGAGATTATCCTTGATAATCTGAGTGGCCTGACCCAATCTGTAGAAGGACTCTAAGACCAGAACTGAGATTTCCCTGAGGAAGAAGAAATTCTGCCTGTGGGCTGCAGTGTCAGCTCATACACAAGAGGTTCCAACCCACCCTTCTTGACAGCCTGCCCTATGAATTTTGGACTTGTGTAACTTGTCCTACAAGAATATAGGTCAATTCCTTGCAAAAAAGAAAAAAAGAGAGAGAAAGAAAGAAAGAAAGAAAGAAAGAAAGAAAGAAAGAAAGAAAAAAAGAAAGAAAGATCCCTGTACATATATGGATATATATAATATCAGTTCTGTTTGCCTGGTGGAACCCTGACTGATAGATACACCTATAAAAATAGAGCTGATGGATCTCATCTAGTCCAACATATTCTTTCTATTTTGACTGATGTCATAAAACAGCATAGGGAAAGAATGAACCTGATTTGAGGTTAGAAACAAAAGGTATAAGTTAACCCAAATTTCAGTAAAGTAAGCTGAAATTCTAAATAAGTACCATACAAAAATGACTTTATAGGGAATCCAATACTAGAATTCATTTTTACTAGAAGAAACAAGAAGGAGAAAAAATCCTCGACACATACAGATAGAACTATCTAGAACAAAACTTTTTTAACTAAACACATTTTATTTTCATACTCCATCTACATGGCATTGTGTTTCCTTTCTGTGTATTAGGTATTGAACTAGTCTCTGTGGACATATCTCTTATCAAGGAATTCAGAAAAAAACAGACATAAAATGTATCATTTTTAAATGATGTGATAACCACTATCATAAATGTATTAATGAAGCTTAGTTTTGCACAAGGGACAGATTAATTAACTTTCTGTGAGTAATAAGAGAGAGTACAAGATTGAAGATGTCACTGATGTTTTGGTAAAAAAGAGAAAATTAAGCTGGGACATGAAATATAAAAAATGACCGGGGGGTATTGAAGGTATTCTTTAACAAAAAGAAAATTATAATGTTTAATGAATGAATAGTACAGCATGTTGCAGAAATTATACAGAGTTGGCATTGCTGGAATATGGTGGCAAAGAAAATTTGTAGCTAGAGTTGGATCATCAAAAGCCTTGCTTGATGGGCTGGAGTTTGTTTTTATTTTGTAGTCAACAAGGATCCATGAAAAGCTTGGAGCTGGGGATCAGTTAAGAGTTCCAACATATGACTGAAACAACAGATTGTCCTGGAGGGAGTTGAGACAGAAGGTTGGGAAAATAATGTGAGTACCATTAAGAAATCCTAGAGGAAATCATGAGGGTCTGCAGTAGCAATAGAAGTGGGGAGGAGAGGCAGTAGTTTAGTGACGTGGAAGCTATGGGTTGGACCAGGCATGCTGACAGATTGTAATAGCTGATGAAGAAGGAAAAGAATCAAATCTTCGATCTCTGGGTAGAGTAATTGGTTACATCATGTAGGTATTTACCAGAATAAGGAACTTAAGGGAAGGAGCAGGTTCCAAGGGGAACATGTATAAATTGAGCAGTAAGGGAATGTCATGCGCAATCATCTGAATGCTTTCCATGAACATTCACATTTAATACTTCCAAGTAATCTATGAAACAAGGAGCATTGTCTCTTCCATTTTACATATACAAAAACTGAGCTTTCAAGGGATAAGTTACTTTATAAGAGATCACACAGCAAGTAAGCAGGAGCTAGGGTGTGAATTTGAGGTGACTGAGTTGGATATATGAGTCTAGAAGAAGAGTTCTTCAGTAGGGACATAATTATAGCCTCCTGTAGTTGAAGCTATCCTAGTTAAGATGAAGGATCCAACTATTACCAGTGGCCAAGGTACTTCTTAGTTGGTGAGCCCTTTTAAAAACTGAAAACATTAGATCCCGAGATTGTTTAGGTCTTTGATGGTACCTCAAAGATACAATGCTATTATTTAAGGAGCACATTAAATCCCAGGTTTGCATAGTTTTATATATCAATTTTTTTACAATGCTATTTGGGTTCTGAGTACTCAGTTTCACCTCGAGAGGGAGCTCTATCCCCCCGCACCACCAAGCAGTGTTCAGGAATGTCCTACAATTCAACTCAATTCTGACACTGTCTACCCAGTGATAGCATCGGATTCCACAGGTAAACACTCAGTTCCTCAAGACCACTCTCCACTTTGGGGGCCAAATGCAAGCTCAGACTGTGCTTCTGACAGTTGGTTATAAATCAGAGGTTCCAACAATGCCCTCCTTGGGTTTGATTAGGTTGCTAGAGTGGCTCACAGAACTCAGGAAACCTGTTTACTCACTGGATTACTGGTTTATTTAAAAGAATATAACTAAGGAATAGCCAGATGGAAGAGATGCACAGGGCAAGGGATGGGATGGGCGTGGAGCTTCTCCAGCTCCCCCAGCACTTCCACATGTTCCCCACCAAGAAACTTTCCAAAACCCATCCTTTTTGGGTTTTTGTGAGGGCTTCGTTACATAGGCATGATTGATTAAATCACTGGCTAGTGGCAACTGAATTCAATCTTCACCCTCCACCTTCTCCCCAGGGATCCAGTGGGGTTGAAAGCCCCAAACCTCCAATAACATACTGGCTCCACTGGCAACCAACTCCCATCATTAGGTGCTTTACAAATGTCACCTCATTGACCCAACAAAAGATACCTTATCTCTCTCGTCACTCAGGAAATTCCAGGGAGCTCTGTGCCAGAAATGGGGACAAACACCAAATATATATATCTTATTATAAATTACAATATCACAAGGGCCTTGCCTCAGTGTGGTTGTGTAGTGTCGAGTGGGGTGTTACAAAGGATGTCAGAACAATTTGGTTTCATTTTTCAATGATATATTTGTTAAATTGATAGATATACTCAAGGATAATTTTGGTTATTCAATTTTCTTTTCTACCTTTCATTCTCATCTTTGAAGCTCTTTTGGGAGTTGTGCAAAATAATTTTTGTGCCTTATGATCAAAGATCATAGAGACCACATCAAAACAGTGAGGTAGAAAAGGCTGGTTAAAATAGTTGGGCAATAGAAGAAATGTTAAATGCCATCTCCTTACCCTATAAAATAGGAACTGGCTGCTTTTTTTTTTTTTTTTCTTTTGAAGACTTGGATTTGAGGACCTTTCAGAGCATGTGAGGGTTTGTGAAAGCAGAGGAATATATGGAAAGCTTGGTTAAATAATGTAAAGTATTTGATTATATACAACAGGTGCCAAAAGCAGCCTCTAATTATAGTTCCAGAATAAATTCTAGAGGTCCTCTAGTCCCACTGCCTGACTTGAAGAATGTGAAATACTAATAACTGAGGAGTTAATGGGCACAGAATCGGTTTTTAAAAATCTGTAAGGGAAATTATTGAACAATGTTTTCATGTTGTCCGGCATGGCTTTATCTGTAAGGTTTTACAGCTTGCCTAAAATATTCCGATGGTGTGTATGCCAAGGGTGGAACCAAATGTGAACATCAATATTTATGTCTAGATGGACAAATGTAACATGTGGTAATTAGAGCAAAACAGTCCGAGAGTAGGTGTAGGCTTTGAAGGTCAATAATGTGTAAACAAAGCTGATAAATAGAAAACATGCATCCACGATGTGGCCACATAGCAGACAGCTGAGAACTAGAAAAGGTAACACTTCATCCTCTACCTTCTCTTATTTGTAATTAAATTTTCTGTGTCGTTAAATTAGTCCATCCCCTCCCAGAGCTGCTGGTGGATAATTGAACTAGACGGATCAAATGTTATATCTAACAGTATGTGGAAACTGACTTACAATGAAAAGAGCAAGCACTTACATTCATAATTCAACATAAAAATATTCCTACTTGCCATCCTTACTCTGCCCTCAAATTCTGATCATCAGTATTAGAAAGTGGAGATTAGAAAATGATCCTGGAATATCTGAATGAGTCTGAATTCCTGTGTAGGTACAGCTGTCATCTTGAAAACGTGTTAACCTCATTAGCCTGAAAAAAGAATAGGGTGAATATAATAAGAATTTATTACTATGCTGAAAATAAATTTATCATGCCCTCCCTTTACTTTTGATGTCTTTTCCTCCTTATTTCAAAGAATGTGCCTCAGCAAATTTTCACTGGACACCATCTCTATAAAACAAAACATCCACATCAGTAAGATTGAGCAACAATGCATTTTGTTGCATAGTGTTCTCACTTTGAGAGATTCAGAATGCATATTAGTATATTAAAAAAACTAAGACATGCTATAATAACACAAATGGGTTAATTTCATTTAATTTGGGGCTTCCTAAACTTAGTTGAATACAGAATGCCATACCCATCCTCATTTCCTTCCAACACCACCCTCATCATCACAATTAATACCAGCAAATTGGTATTTCTAAGAATCTCTTCGGAAAAATCTAGTGTTAGCCTAGATTGCTGATGCAATTAGAGTGCGGGGTCAGCTTTCTTTTTCTGTAAAAGGCCAGATAGTAAATATTTTAGGATTTGTTGACCACACATGGTCAGTGTGGCATATTCTTTATTTTTTTTTATAACACTTTAAAAAAGTAAAAACTATTTTTGGCTTGAAGACTGTACAAAGGCAGGAAACCAGTCATGTTTGGCCCTTGAGCCATTGCTTGTTCATCCTTGAATTAGAGAATACAATTTTTTAAAAAAAAAAAAAAGATGACTAAGAAGAGGAATGTAGCATCCATTAGTAAAGAATCAAAACACATGTGGGCAGGTGACAAATGGAATCTTAACCTAATGGTCATAAATATTGACACACGGAATAGTAGACATAAGCAACAAATGCTTTTAGTTCATCATTATGAGATTAGGAACTAGGTGTAGATACATATTGAACTAAAAATTATGAAAAGTGCGTTGATTAGAGATATCCAAATATCAAACTTTTTTAAAGATTTTTTTTTTATTATTATTTGAGAGATAGTGAGAGAGAAAGAGAGAGAGAACAAGCAGAAGAAGGATAGAGGGAGAGCAGACTTCCTGCTGAGCAGGGAGACCGATGTGGAACTCAATTCCAAGACCCTGGGATCATGACCTAAGCCAAAGGCAGACGCCTAACTGACTGAGCCACTCAGGCGCCTTCAAACATCAATTTTTAAGAAGACTTAATTAGAGTGTCCTATGATTCTTAGATTTTTTTAAAAGATTTCCTCACCTCTTGGAGTGAAGTCAAGGGTGTATACCAGTTCTTCCCACTCTTACAGTTCATATATAAGAAAATTAGGAGTTAGTATGCAATTTGGTCTAACTCCTTAGAGCAAATTAGGAGCAACGGAAGTTTTTCTTTCTAAGTCTAAAGTCATAATTTCTAATTTTGAGTGGGTTATCATTCAGGGAAAAATATACTAAGTATATCTGAAGGATAAAATGAGCACCGAGAAAAATGAGTGTGCGCTAATGGATGTCCATTTTTCATGCATTTGCTAATTCAGAAAGCAAATATTTAAATCCTCTGCATTTAAATTTGTTTCCAATAGGTTTACAATAGTAAGGTTTGTAGAAAAATCTAAACTTTCAATTATTGAGAATCTTTCACCACTAAAATGAAGTGGTAAATTAGAGGGAATGTATTTATGATAAAAGATAAGCAGAAAAAGGAAATTATAAAACAGGATATATATACCCTGTATTTGTAGATATGTATTCATACATGTATGTGTATGTGTGAAGATCCCTGTGTATACATATCTATATGTAAATATAGATATCTACATCTATATGTTGATATATTCCTATGCCAATCATGTGAAAAGATTTGGAAGGAAATGTAAAAGTGGTTAACTGTAGCTTATGGCATCATTGTAAATTTTCTATTTTTCACATATTTTTTGCAACATATCTATTGATTTCTTTTATAAAAGCAATACCTGCTGGTGCTTTTAGATTGCTTGTTTTTAGATCTATTCCCTCAAGGAGGTTACATTCATTATATTTTGGGGCTTTTATCTAGACGGTCCCCAAATAGACTGGATGTAAAGTAGAAATTGCAGTCCATTATTTGAAAAACGTACTGCAAAATATCCGGGTGAAAATGAAGCACTTCCAGCAACACCGAAGAGCGAGTTGCTCTTTCGTTCTTCAGATGATGGTGTGGCCCTGTGCCTTTCACGTGTGTCGAGATCATGAAGTTGGCGGAGTGAGGTGTTACACACGCCCTCGTTTTATGACTACGGTAATTCACACCTCCCTGGGCTTGGCCAGATGGGGATGCCTTTGTTAATTTAACCAAAGATCTCTATTACATTCATTTTTCCTCCTTTTGTGGCTCAAGCAGATAGCTTCACTGAGCTACCCGGGATGCTGCCTGGATCCCATTCCTCCAGCACACTGAGAGATGTCAGCCAGTTAGGCACAGATCAGCCTGTGGAAGATGCTCTACCATTCTTTCTGATGTCCTTGCTTTAGGACTGGCAGTGCCTAGCCTGAATTTCATCTGCCATCTGACTGCCTGATTACCTTCAGCTTCTTCCTTCTAGGTACAGCTTACTTGTCAATGAAGGTGTGTCCACATTGCTGTTGAGGAGAAAAAGAGTTTAAAGAAAACACACACACACACACACACACACACACACACACACACACACACAGAGTTTATTTGTCTTCTAAGGATTTAAAACTCAGCAATCCCATAGCGCAGAATGTGGCCCTCTGTGGATAGCTCGGGTTTTTGTGCCTGAAGGACTCCCCCTCCTTACACCTGTCTTGACAGATTGGGGCCCTGGAACAATAGCACTTAGTCACACACTAACCAGCAGGGGGAAAGTCTGTGCCTTTTATTAGAGCCTACCTACTGGCTTAGTGTTTGGAATTCACTTCTACCTATAAATCAACATCAGAGCATACAACCCAGCGTGTTCAAGAGCTTTGTTTAAACATCAAAGGAAGAACACAGACAAGCACTATGATAGAAATATAACTAATCACTTGCAAATACATCTTTCCTGTCAGTAGGAGCTTAACCTTTCTGTTTAATGTGACTGGGGAAAAGTGCACTTATTTTCATTCTATCTGTTTTATTTAAAGAGATATAGAATTTTGCTATATATAAAAAGATGATATTTGTTCTTAGTGTAGCAGAGTGTAAGCATTCTAGAAGTGTTCGGTGGAAGGGAGCAAGAAACTAAATTCTGTGGAAACGTAAAAGCTTGTTTTTCACCTAATGAAGGACAAACGACTCCCATGAATCTATAGACCTGCTAAGAAACACTAACTTGTGATCAAGTAGCATTAGGGAAAAAAAAATAAAGGCTGATGAAAACAAGATTCGTTTTTAAAATGGGGAGGAACAGATCTTTGTTTGTTTGTTGCCTGGCCATGAATGCAATTTGATGCTTTGTGGTACATTGATTGGGATCAATTTAACTTCATCCTCTGCTCCTGGCTTTATCTGTTCATGAGGGGCCTAGGAAGGATTTATGTGAGGTGCTCAGAAAATCCTAGAATCTATAAACCATTCCTTTAATTTGAATGCTACAGATTACGGATGAAAGTTTGGTCACCTGCATGGATCAGCAGGATTACAGACATCAAAGCAAGTAAAAATAAAAAAAGACAAGCAAAGAAACAACAAACAAAAGAACTCCATCGTTGAAACTGAAGCCAGTGTCCAGGGGGTTGGAAGGTTTGGCTGGCAATACAGCATTCCAGAATGGAGGAGTTTTGCTCGGGTGCTGTCCCTGTTTCTAAATCTGGGATAAATCAGGGAGGCACAAGGTCTCAGAGTCAGTGTCTCTGAAAAGGGAATCTTGTATTCCTTGGCATTTGATATCTGTATGGTATTGGGAATCTTGATCTTCAAATGTTTCTGGGGAATACAAATGTTCTTAGGGAGGTCGAAGCAATGAGAGCCTTTTTGTCCGTAAAGTTCTTATATATGTCTGCAAATATGTGTGGCTCTGTTTGTGTAGCTGAGAGACTGCTTACTCTAGTGATGTTCGGACTGATGTTAGCCTTACAGTGCAGTGAAAGGAGCAGAAATGTTGAGTTTGGCACAAAGCGAAGCAAGAATCCGGGACTCGCAGCTATCCGTTGTAAAATCTTGGGCAACAATAACACTTTTAGGGTTGCTAGGAAAATGAAATGGACTTTCATATAGACAGTTCCACCTGCACATATAACAGTCCTATGAATCATAGCCCTTATTAGCAGCACTAGCATTATTCTTTTTGAAGATTTTATTTATTTATTTGAGAGAGAGAGATAGCGAGAGAGAGCACAAGTGGGGAGGAGAGGGAGAAGCGGGATCCTGCCGAGCAGAGGACCCTGAGATCGTGACTGGTGCCCGAAAGCAGACGCTTAACCAACTGAGCCACCCCGGCGCCCCCAGCACTGGCATTATTATCATTATCGAAAAACAACATGAGATTAGTACTTCTATTGCCAAAAATCTGGATGATGAAAAAGAAAATTTCCAGAACAGGACCGTTTTCTTTTTTCTGATACCGAAGGGAGAGTTTTAAGAAGAGTAGTCCCTGGTCAAACAAGTTTGAGGTTCCACGTATGCCCGAGGTCCGGACCCACCTTGCACTGTCCTGTCATTCCAAACAGACCAACTGTTGTAAATAGAGCATGGAGATGGCCTCTCCTCACGTACTCCCTCCACCCTCCTGTTTTTATACCTTAGAAAATGTACTCTGTGGAGACTTGGCCACTATATGTGGGTGTATTCACATACATCAACGTTAATAGCCACTTTCCACTGTCAAATGCTAATCCATAGCGCCAATGAATCTTCATTAGAAGAAAATGTAGCTGTTGTGCCCATTTAAGTAAAGCATTTCCAACAGCATCACAGGATTATCGCACTATTAAAATGCTAATGCACAGTGTTTTGAGAGATTGTAAGATCCTTGAGGGCAAGAATTTGTTCTGTCCTTAGGTTACGTACTGCACAGAGGAGACTGGAACACTTAATGATTTTGTTCTTAACAACAAGCTAATTCTTTTTGTTCTAAGAAAAATTTAAGGGTTGAAAATAACTTCCTGAGGCATCCTTCTCAGAAGGAGAAAATGGATTGGCAATTTTCAGAAATCAGGTCTGCAGGATCTTAAGACCATTACAAAGTTCGGTGACATTTAGTTCAGAGTTTCTCAAGAAAATGGAAAATGGACAAGTCTCAGAGAATGCCCTTTGTACCAGTGCTCTGGAGAGGAGGGGAGGCAAGCCCCTTGCTACATTCTTGTGCCCTGAGCAAACTTCCTCTCGCTTAGTCTCCTGAGAACTCCTTCTCTTTCCGGGTCTTCTTCCTTTATATTTGGGTCCACGGCTTTAGGATCCAGGCGGGTTTCACTTGTAGGTATAGCATAGATAGATGAAAGTCACCGCTCTGGAGCTCACAAACTGGTGACAAGAGTTAACGGGAGGGGTGTTACTTGGAATGGGCAGTGGTGGGTGGACGATAATCAAACGTCTGTTAATAATAGCTATTCTAACGTTCTAGGTATTGGAGACTGCAGGTAGGGGCCAGGGTAGGGGAGGTGAATGGAGGTTCAGAATAGAGTTTGAGAAGAACAGGTGAGGATTATCAATATACTAAAACAATAATTACTAAAGATTCCTTTATTTCCACTCGACCTATAACAAGATGCAAAAAGCACCAAATGAGATATTCTGATTCAGACTCTAAGAAGAAACTGGACATTTCCCTGGGTATTTTTCTTCTGCTCAGATTCTGGTTGTTAAACGCTTGTATATTTTAAAATGTATGTTAAAGCATTTTGTAAAAAAGATGTCCTAGTAAATTTATTAATGGCCTTTGACTATGCACCAAAAATGCCTTTAAAGAAATCAATTTCCTCAGTTGTATTTATTTTACCCCTGGTTTCGTGTGCAGTTATACTAAGCTCCTGTGGTTATTAAATCGCTTCATATAAAATAGAGACCACATGTTAACTACCAGAGCAACAGCTCCTATTGGGTATCTCTGTGTCCTAGGAAGAAGTTGAAGCAATGTGGGAGTGAACCAAAATGCTCAAATCACACTTAACACATAGAATCTAATCTTCTCCCTCTTGGAAACATTGTTACTTTTGAGTAATAGATGTTGGGAAACCTTTTTCTGCTGCCTCTTTCTTAAGTTCCATACAGGTGCTCATCCAGACATGTGTCAACTTGCTATTCCAGGCCTACGTTACCTTGGCAAAAGCCAAATGACTCAAAAGAAACAGGGGAAAGGCTGCCCTGAGGTCTGCTTTGCCCAGGCAGAAGAATCTACAAATAAATTCACTCATGTGTGATCATGGATCCTATAGCATATTCTTAAGCCAGTGCCCATTGCTGTCTTGGGAGGGAGAACAATTATGGGAAATTATCTTTACGAATCTTGCACTGGAGGGGTTTGCCTGGTTGTGGTCTCTTCACCGAGTGGTTCACCGTGGGGTTGTCCACACCTCCTCCGTCTGGCCATCAGGAAGGGGGAAGCTCTATGAGGTATTTCTCAACCTCTCAAAAACGCACACTGAACTCAATCGGAGGTTGTGGCAGTTCTTCTGTAAGTGGATGCTACCTGATTTCCACTTTTCTCCTTTTCTTCATTTTCCACATTCTAAGTCCTTTAGGCTGTCTTAAAGTTTCCAGTGTCTGGTGCCTTCAATCCTCTCCCTTGTGGAACTCCAGACATCCCAATATGAGAAAGCAATCCTGACCTTTGGCCTGTCCTTCATGCCTTGGAAAACTAATGGTAGTTCTCCTTTTCTCATGGTTTACTGGCCTTGAAATGTGGGTAGGGGATTCTTGTCCTAACAGTGGCAGCAAGAATTAAACTTTATTTTAGTTCAACTCACCCAATGGTTATAGGCAGTTTCTTCTTAAGTTACCCATAAGCCAGCACAGCTCAACAGAGTGGATATTATTTTCTACTGGGACGATATAGTCCAATGCTATTTGAAGGACATTATTTTGTTTCTATATTTTACAAATAATTAATTCTGAATTTGTTGTACTAAGGAGATCTGACTTGTTCTAAAGCCTATTTTTATAATGATATGCATCATGTTACCAACGACTAGCTCTGCCTGACTCATCTGAGGCAGATGATTCTGAGCCTAAGTATATTCTTTGTATTTTCCAAATCTGTCCTGTAGTGTAAGCAGGGAGGTGATGTGTTTCCTGAACATACGAACTCCTCTTCAAATTGGCTTATGAGAAAGTGCAGCAGAAGCCATTTGAGAGGGTGTCTGAGTGGTTCAGTCAGTTAAGCGTCTGCCTTTGGCTCAGGGATCCTGGGATTCCAGGGTCCTGGGATCGAGTCCCATGTCAGGCTCCCTGTTCAGTGGGGAGTCTGCTTCTCCCTCTGCCTGCCGCACCCTCTTATGCTCTCAAATTAAGAAATAAAATCTTAAAAAAAAAAAGAAAGCATTTGAGAGGCATGAGAAAGACCCTCAGTAATCATGTCTACAATTCCTGCCATATAACCTCTTTCCTGTGCAATGCGGCTGGACTATGGGGAGATGTGTGACTTGAGTCACCATCAGCTAAAAGCACTCAGGAGCTATGTCTCAGTCAGCTAGACCAACAGAGAAAAAAAAAAAAAAAGGTTTGATAGTCACATATGGGGCCTTGAAACACCAGTGCAAACTTTTCCTCCCAACCTCATGATCTGGACCGAACTATCCAAAATTATTAAGACTTCCCTTTAGCATCTGTTCTTGCTCTGCTTCTTGAATTGAATATTTAAGACTGTTTTCTCTAAGACATTGTTGCCTTGCCTAGACTCCCCTTCTTAGGTCCCAGCAACTATAAGGTTCTTGGTCTCTTACTCTGGCAAGTTTATGTGTTACTCATGGGAATTCGAAGGAACTAGGGTACAGGCCAATTATTTCTATTGGACAGTAATAGATATGTGAGGTTATAAAATCAATGAACTAGTCACTACTTCAACTACTTTAAAATTTCATTGTTTCTGAGGCCCTGGGTGGCTCAGTCAGTTAAGTGTTGAACTCTTGGTTTCAGCTCAGGTCATGATCTCAGGGTTGTGAGATTGAGCCCCACCTTGGGCTGCATGCTTACGATTCTCTCTCCCTCTGTCCCTTCCACCTCCCTCTCTAAAAAATAGAAATAAAAAAATATATAAAATTTCATCATTTCTTACCTATTTCCTATAGTAATTGTCATTTGGGGGTCCCCACAAAATGTTGACATCCATAAAGAACTATTTGAATTTAGTCATCTGTTTATAGCTCACAGGGCTTCAGTCTACTAATGGTTTAAGCCAGGGTCAGCTACTCTGGATCTCATTGATACACAACTCACAGAAATCAGCAAGAATCTCTAATTTTTTCTCTTTAATGATTTAGGATTTTATCCCATTTTGTCAGGAGGACAAATTAATAAAATTAAAGAAAGGAAGCAGAAAAAAGGGGTCATATTGTGCAAATATAGGGTGCATCCCTTCTTTACCTACTAGGGTCATGAGCCAATGGAAAGTAAAGTTGTAATGTCAATGTATGTTCGTTGTAATTCTACCATTTACTTAGTTCTGTGCCTCTAGCGAAACCACCCTATTTCATGATGACTGTTTTTCTCCTTTGGAGTGAGGATAGCAAAAATCTACATTTTAGAGGCAAGCTGACAATTGTGAAGTTTTTTAAAAAGTGGCATATGCTTTCGAACTAGATCTCTGTTTCCTGAAGTTTGAGTTTCTCACCAAGATGAAAAAATAAATCCAACCTTTTGGAGAAGGAGAGTATCTGTTTTATAGAATATTAAACTTCAAAGGGGAAGTACATGAGCTATGATAGCAGCAGGTGGCACATGTCTATTTTTGTAGGTCTGAAAATGGCTCATTAGGCAGAGTACTTGGTGGAGGTGAGTAGATTGAGGAGCTGAAGTTGAACACATGTGGGTAACAGACCTCCTCCAATCCTTCTTCATTCAGGTAACTTACATAAGTTTTTTAGGTTATTGCTTATATAACTAGTTCACCCCTTGCTTCCCCAACAGATATTTTGACGGATAAAGCTAATTTGGTAATATATTAATCTTTCATATATAAGAGCGTATTACTAAACAATATGTATGATACCAATATTTGACGATATAATCCTCACAATATTCAAATTGTTTCACGAGCCTCTGTCATGAGACCAAGTGGAAACCCTTTTTGTCACCACAGATGAGAATTTTCATCTTCTGGCATTTGACAGATCCATCCTGAAAAATACGTCTCTCAAGATGTTGTTTTATGTAGAAGATATAATAGGATCTGTGAATTTTTCAGGGGCTAATGAACGTATAAAGGACATAGCAAAATAGCTTACACAACTCCAAAATATAAACAGAAATTGCAAAATTATAATTAATTTATGTTTAGTTAAATGTTTTCTAAATGTACTATTATACCAACTAGTCAACTGTAACTTAACTCATACCATTATACACGCATGTACTTGGTTTCTCGAATGTGGAACGTAAGTACATTTTAATATCTGATGTGGGCCTGTATTAGTGAGAGGGTTTAGGGCAAAGGAAGATCTTAAAGTGGTCCTATCTATAAAATCCCATTTATTGAAGGGGGCAGTTTTTATTTAAGGAGAGAAAGTCACATCAGTTTAGCTTTCCTACCTTCTAAAGCTGTTTGATAAAGAACTATTTTAAGTTCTTAAGTTTTCTTTATTATTTTGACTTTACCTTTTCATCACCAGAGCAAGCCCGCCTGGCACAGAGTCCAATCCCATTAGCATTAGGTACCACTGCTGTCTAATTACACTACGGACTTTCAAGTTTGCAGACTGTCACTTCTCTAAGCATATTCCTTTTCTTCTTCCACTTCTGTTTTGGAAAGTATTAAACAAAATGCATCTCCTCCTAGTGGCAGCACAAGGGAAATCACACATTCATGGTATTATACTACTGTGACAGAATGTCATTTCAATTGCCTTATTAACCATATGAAAAAATATATCACAACAGTGAGAAAACTTCTCAGTTATCTATATCTTCCCCCTTAGGCTATTGTCATGAGCCACTGGCATACTAAGGAGAGTGTACTAATTCAGTTGTCAGCTGCCTCACCTATTAAAAAGGGGGAAAATATCAGCAACAAAATTGAAACCCATAATAAGGGTGCTGAAGAGGTCTGCATAGCTCTGTCCACTTGTAGTCCTGAATTAAACACTCTCTCAGAAATGTGCTATTTGAACTGTCAAAGAGCAACGCTGCTGTCACCCACATCTGGCTCCGTAATGAAGCATTAAACCGTGTTGTGAAAGCAGCTTCCCCTGGCTGCATTTGGGGAACATGAGACTGGACGCTCATGCTTGAAGTTTTCAAGTGGAGTGTAATATCATTTACCTCATGTTCTTTTTATAAGAACAGGGACCTCATAAGAAAAGTGTGAAAGTATACAGGTCTGGAAGTCAGATCAGGGGTCTTAGGGAAGCCAAAAAACCCCCACAAAAACAAAAACCCAACAGATTTGATGAGACCTGAATCAGATGACAAGTAGAAAATTCAAATTTGTTAGCTTTTGATCAGATTTCTGGAGATGTACTGAATTTGTGAGAACTTATTTCTGAAATCCCTTGCTTTATCACTCTAGGAAAATTCTAAGAGTTTATTAAGTGATGTCCTAAGTATACATTGGCTTTATAAATCACCGAATATGGGAGGAAGAGGTGTGACAACTGATGTCCTAAATATGTGTCAGACCTACTTTTTTCACAAACTATTAAAGCCACACTCTGTATAGAATACATATGACTTTTAAGCCTTAGTGATATATATATATAATATATAATATATATAACAATATCTTGTTATATATATAACAATATAACAATATTTTATATGATAAAACATGAAGCTACTAAAAGAAGGACATTATACTATTCACAGTAATGCTTTAACTCACACAATGACAATGAGGTCAAGTATGAATTAATATAGCTTACCTTTTACAGAAGAGTAAAATAGGGCCCAGAGTGAATATTCTCATCTGCAGTCATATATTTAATAAGTATCAGCAGACAATTTGGATCCAGGACTGACTTTGGAATCCTTGGGTTTTCCTCTGTACTACACTGGAGAGGAAATCAGTGTAAGGAGTTTTGCCCTTGAATCCATGTAAAGAATCAGAGACTGGCAAATCGAGTGCATTTGCACGTGTAACTTAAAGTCTCTTAATAATATTAAATTACTCATATTTATTATGGGATATTGGAAACAAAAAGTCTTCCCTTTCCTTTCTTTTAAGAATTTTCAATCACTTAGCTGTAAATATTAACTCTATGTATTTGTTACCATTTTTTTTTAATTTCACAGAGATTCTTTTTTTTTTTTTAAGATTTTATTTATTTATTTAACACAGATAGAGACAGCCAGCGAGAGAGGGAACACAAGCAGGGGGAGTGGGAGAGGAAGAAGCAGGCTCATAGCGGAGGAGCCTGATGTGGGGCTCGATCCCAGAACGCCGGGATCATGCCCTGAGCCAAAGGCAGACGCTTAAC
This sequence comes from Ursus arctos, assembly GCF_023065955.2. Classification (NCBI taxonomy): domain Eukaryota; kingdom Metazoa; phylum Chordata; class Mammalia; order Carnivora; family Ursidae; genus Ursus; species Ursus arctos. Next base: position 10,621,341 of record NW_026622974.1, on the reverse strand, counting down.
CGCTGTGCCACCCAGGCGCCCCTAATTTCACAGAGATTCTTAAATGATGCTAGTTGAGAAAACATGCCAAAGCTGCTTAACAACTTTTATAGAGCCTTCAAAACTTATTTTCTTAATCAATATGGGGAAAATATCATTGAATGCTCTGAAAGTATGCAGTAGAGAACATAAAATGTGCAGTATTTCATACCTGCAACGTTTTTTCATGTATTCCCTGTGGGGAGTTTTACCCTAGAATGTATCTCGAGGGCCTTGGCATTCGCCACATGCCATGCCACTACTTCATAAGGCATTCTTTGTCTCCTGCTGTTTTACACCTTCCCTCTGTTCTTAAGTTTAAGGAAAAAAAAAAAAAAAAGAAATGTGATTGGCTCAGCTTGTCAGAACCCACGGTAGGGGACCATGGGAAGCCTATGGATTGGCTGCCCTTGAGTCAGATACACATCCCTTATCCAATCAATTGTACCAAGGGGCGGGGCTTGTGGGTGGGCCTATTCGTTCAAAATGGGGTGTGAGTAAACTGGAGCGTGAGAAGCTGTGAATGGTTTGATAAGCCGTGAAAAGAATCTTCATATTAATTCTTTGGTGGCAATGAGACACTGAACCCTTTATTATGTCAGCATATCAAAATTATGTTTTAGGAGTACTCCCTACAGTGCAAATCCTGGCACATGGTCCTAATAGAGTAAATGATTTTTGCTGGATCCTTATCTCTAGGAATATCAATAGATAAAAAAACGTCTATGAGAAGTTGAAGAATGGAATAGAGAAAACCTTGGTCTCTGGAGTCCTGTAGGTCTAGATTTGGATACTTTGCCTGCCACTTACATGGATGAGTTTCCTAAGTGTTTAATGTCTCAGTTTCCTCACCCTTAAAATTATAAAACACAGCCCTTCATGAAGTTTCTGTGAAGATATATAAAAATATGCAAAGTAATGCTTGTGAAGTACTTATTACTATTGAGAAGGACATTAGAAAATAGAGTTTCTGGGGCATTCTGATTCTTCTACCTTCAGAAAAATACAAATTGCAGTAATTATAAATTTTAATTACATAATTGATTTCAACTTTAAATATTCGTGATAATTCTGTAAGGAAACAAGATTAGATACTGTTTAATTCCCGTTTTGCTATTATTTGCTGATCTAGAGCAAGTCTCCTCTGAGTCCTAGTTTCCTTGTCTAAAAAATAGTGATGAAAGATATTATCTTTAACGAATATTGTGAAAGTAAAAATAAAGTATGAAAAACATCTAATATTCTAATAAGCTCAAAACACTTAAAAAGTCCCTTGCAGCACATAGGCTAACTAATCTAGGGTCTCCCTGAAAAGTTTCTTAATTCCATCTCCCAAATACATTACCAATCCTTTATTCTGCATTCTCTTCTTGCTTTCCCAGAAAGTTCATAATGACTCTCCGGGAGCCCTGAATAAAGGGAGACGGTGTGAGTGTGAGAGTGTGTGTATGTGTGCGTGTGTGTTTGTATGTGTGTGTAAGAGGTGGTCAGTCCTCACAGATCATTCAGTCTCCTGAGTGGATATCCTTAGTATCACTGCTTGCCACCTTGGAGAGCATAACAAGAATCATCCCCTGGCTTCCCTTTCAAGCAGAGTGGGTGACATGCCCTCATCAAGAACTTGCACTCTCTTGTGTCTGATCTAGAGTTTAATGTGCTGAGGTTTGAACAGGTTAATAATTAAGGTATTCGGGAGGTGATTAAAAAAAAAAAAAACGTAGTAGAGTTCATATGTAAAGTACAAACTTGGAGCTTGATGGTGATGTAGGGGTTACTAGGTCAAGAAAGCAAGAAAGGAGATAGTGATTCTACATATGGGGCTTTAGACAAAGTGGCTTCTGTTGCAGTGGGATTTTGTGTCCCCACCCTGTGGGCATGTTGCCGTTTCACATTCTGTGGTTTAATAGCTCAGGTTATAGCATCGTGTCCCATTGGTACTTCTGTTTGCTGAGTTTTGTATGCTTTACCCAGTGCGGGAACAACTGTTTTGTTTTCCACTCCTTGGGTACATCTTCATTTCTGATCTGCTCTTCTCTGACATGATGCTTTGCTCCTGTATTCCATTCGATTTAGGAAATTTTATAGTTTCCACGGTCACCAGCCACCTTCCTACTATGGTAGTCTTAGTAGGAAGCATCCTGGTCCTACTTTCTCATATTGTGTCTGTGATACACAGTTGCCTAAGAGAGCAATGCTAATATTATCTAACCCATCACGTTATCATTTGAATTGGTGGCCAGTCTGAGTCAAAGTTTCTCAAAGTGTGACCCACTGGCTGACCAGAAGCCTGCCTTGGTGTCACCTGAAGATGTTGAATCAGAAACTTGGGGTGGGACACGGTGATCTATATTTTAATAGGCTCTCCAGGTGATTCTGATACACATTACAGTTGGACTTTAACTGGTTTAGGCTATGGATTTAGAGGCAGTCACTCTGTAGCATGAGTTGAAAGATCTATCCACTGGCTTTGATGCCTTCCTTTCCAGAACCCACTCGTTATAGTTCTCTTCTTTTTGCTAAAGGCTTCTGCCTGGAAAAATTAAGTTATCTTGGGAAAGAATAATAGATTAAGCTGACAGTAATTTATAATTCTGTATGAATTTGTTTATATTATCTTTTTCTCACAACAGCTTTGGTAGTAGCTAATTTGAAAAACATCAGTTGAAGGAGGAGATAATTTAAAACAGCCATGCTTTTCTTTCCCTCAACAGTTCTATACATTTCTCAGTGCTCATCAACGTAAGTGAACTCTTTCGCCACATGTCTTTTATGTCAATGAAATTTGTCATATCATTGACTTTTTAACTTCAATAGCTTAAAATTTAGAAACCTAACTCATAGAATCTTATATTACGGTAACTTTAAATTTATTTGGATTTACGTATATGGATTTTTATGTGAAGACGCTATGTAATTGTACTTACTAAAGTCTCCAGTCCAGAGAAGCACTAGTTACAGTTTAGGAAAGCAGAAACCACTGGTATTATTTCTGAGAGATTTTATCAGATAGAAATAACCAATGGGTACAACTAACTATCACTAAAGTTTTATTATATTTGAGATCCTCAGTTTAGGTTGACTGATAGTCCATATTTTGGAAATGTTTTGGAGGAAATCATATAGGAAAATCAAGTATTAGGTAGGTTTTAACACAAATGTATTCAGAAATTGAACCAAGAGTTCTACTTCCTAAGGTAAGAGAAGACAGAGGGTTAGGGTTGAAAGCTCAGTGTAGGTGATCAGCTCTGCTGATAATGCTGTGATGACCTTGGTGACATCGGTTAGATCTCTGGACCTTAGACATATCGCCTGAAATGAAGAATTGGACTAAATGATCTCAAAATGCTCTTCTATGTCAATAATTCTATTAATGACTATCATTTAGTCTTAGAAGAAGTTGAAAACAACTTATATAGAGGAAAGCTAAGTAGAAAACCGCAGAACTGGGATTCAGTCTAGGTGTTTGATCACAAAGACAGCCCATTTAGCCCATCTGTGACTTAGGCTTGTGTTTTTCTTCTCATACTTGAATAAAAGTATTGTTGACTGTGCAAAATTGTGTAACACTTATACCTCTCAATACAGTCACATTTCATGGACCTAGCTTGAGAAGCTGAGGTGATTCTACAACCTATCAATTTATTTTAATATTTGCTTATCAAGGACACTTGAATAAATACTCAGGATGCATTTCAACTTAACAGAAATAATTTTCAGTTAATGTTCCTTGTATTTTACGTTGCTTATTAAAAAATTTTTAAAGTATATATATATTTTAAAGTATATGTATATATATTTTAAAGTATATATGGGTGTGTGTGTATATTATATGTATATATATACATATACATTTCTTTTAAAGTAATCTCTATACCCAACGTGAGACTTGAACTCACAACCCTGGGATCAAGAGTCACATGCTCTTCCATCTGAGCCAGCCAGGCACTCCTTATATTTTACTTTGCTTTTTACATGTATATATAATCAAGGATTTATTGTTTTAGTGGTTTGTTAAATATTTGAAATATATACATATTTCTATTGGTATCTTTAAAAATGGCTTGTTGACTAATTCTTCAGATAATTTGAACTCACTAATATTGGAGAATGATTCATTTAGCTAACTCTCTGCAAAACCAAATTGGGTTTTCCTTCCAAAGCTTAAAGGGATTATATATTGGCCATTGAATTTTGTGTTAGAAATCTGGATTTTAACTAAAGCAACCAGACTTTTAACTTAAGTCTACAGTTGGCTGTTTTTTGGGGGATAAATATTAGAAAATGATTTTTTTCTTATCTAATTACTCTTAATAGTTTCATTTCCTCATTTTTCCGTATGACTTTCTGACATGGGCTGTTTGAAAAATGACATCCCTTTTTTAGACCGTAAACTGGCCTCATTGACCCGATGGTTTTGCATGACTGGTAAATTTTTGCATAAGTAACCTGTGTCAGTTCCTTGGTCCCTACTGATGATCTAGAAGGAGAAGGAAGCTGCTTTGGGACACGCACATTTGTACACACACGTTTGCGCGCACACACACACACACACACACACACACCTCTCCATTTGCCTCCTTTTCTCTAGTAAAGTGGATTATGGCTTCTTACAGAACATTACAAAGCACTAAAACTTAAAGGCAACATTTCCTTTTGATTGAATCACTGCTTTAAGCCTAGCCTGCATGGAATGCAAGAACTTATTTTTCTTATATGCATAAACAAGGCATAAGACTTCTTGCCACATTAATGAAAGTGGATTGAACTCAAGAAATGGATGGTAGCCTCCTAATTGGAAAATTTGGCCTAAGAATAAAAGTCATTTATATTTCCTATCTTCTAATGTCCCTGTTGTGTAGGTCCACTTTTAGAGGGAAGAACTTTCACTCTCTGTTTTGTTCCCAACACGCAACTTAAAATAATGAGGCAAGTCCATCAAAAACAAATAAAAACATCACTGTTACTCTTCAGAAACGAGAGTAAGCTTGAGGGTGAACAGAAAGAAATTTCCCTGGTTTTCAACACTATGCTAAGTTTTACAAATTTATAAATATTATATACTTATCATTATATTAAAAGGAAATTATGTTGATATGTCTTTGATATCATAGTTGGTTTTGTCCCTGAGCTGGGCTGGGTGAAATTAAGACAGAGCTGACATTGGTGGCTAAGTATAATGTTGAGAAGAATAATATGACATGTACCAGTTCATCAATATCATTAGCCCTTTTTTTATTTCTGAGAGTGAGGAAATTTTAGGAGAAGAATCAGTTGCCTATTGTCTCCTGCAATACAAGTCTAGGGACATTTTCCATAACTCTTTATTCAGTGTGTCATGGCAGGGAGGCCCAGGTGAACAAGTGCTTCTTTATTAGTACCAGTTCCCTTTGCTCTGCTCTGTGTTACTGACTGTGCACTGCCTGGGGACTCTGCTCTGGGGACCTATGCTCACACAGCCAGTAAGTGCTACAGCCAAGTTTTAAATCTGGAATCAGAGCTCACATACTTTATCACTGGTTAATTCCTATCAGGGTTAAGCGATTCACTGAGATTAGACAGCTAAGGGCATAGAAATATAAAGATTACCAATAGGGTGACCATATCTTACAGTTTGGGGAAAAATTTTCAATTTAAATTATTATCCTTGAATAATTGTTAATACTATCCCTTTATAGTCTCAAAGTGGAGCCAGTTTCAACATAATTATACTGTCAATTTAGTATTACAATTTAAATTACAAGTCTACTTTGCCCATACTTTTTTTTTAACCCAAATTTGTTTGATCCAAGCAAATTTATTTAGTTAGCTAGTTATGTATTTTCTATACTCAGCCCATGTCCAAAAGATTTTGAGCTACAGATTAGTTAACCTCCTTCTATGGCACTGCACTCAACTCAAATAAAAAGCTATTTCCCATATGAAAAATAAGGAACAGGCTCTAGCATAGAAGATAGTAATGCACTCTTTGAAAGTGCATGGTCAAATTATAAAGAAAAATAGTTTGGGGCTAGATAAAACAGGGGAGAGGCAGACACATTTTTAGACATGTCACAACATTTACAGTGATTTTAGGTGAAAAGAGCAGTAAATTCCAATAGACTGAGAAAATTTGCAGCACAGCCTGCCTAGGGAGAAAAAAAAAAATCTGTCTTCCACCGAGATCTTGAAAACTTCTGTTGTAAAAGGCATCTCGAAATGTGAAGATGCTGTATACTTTCTTCAGAATCCTGTATTTGGCCTGTTGTTACTTTAGGATTTTCAAGGAAGAATTGAATCCTCTGGTGGATCCGTAATAGTAGTGTAGTTTTTTTAAAATGCCTTCCGTTGCACCCTTGCACGCTTACCGATGAATACTGAAACTGACTTCTGCCCTGGATAAGTGTCATGTTTGCTTAATGAAGGTCCAGGCAGTGGTGAGGGACACCGAAGGAAGGAGCCCCTCCACCCCTAACTACTGTCAGTGCTGTCTCTCTTCACGCCCTTCATTATAAGTTTCTACATCTAGAAACCTAGGAAGTCTTCTGTTTCATTTAACTTTTCATAAAATGCTCTATGCTGTACTCCTCTGCTTCTTAACTCTGCTTGGATTCAGCCTCGGGTATGACTCTCATGTCTTCATATGATGCTGGAGAACCTTCAGTGTAGCCGTGCTAAGGCAAGCACAGAAAACAGGACCGGCCAAAGACACAGAGAACCAAAGGATTCATTCACTGGGGTTCTTCTCCCCCATGTCATAGCTCCAGTGCACACATACACACAAACACATATACACACGCTCACACACACCTGAGATCTTCATAGATGTATACACCCATACCCACCAAACACATACATACAGAGACTTTTTAAGCTATCATATCCACTCGGGATGCCTGTACCAGCACCGTCTAAAGTGATTTTCATCTCTCATCAAAAGTTTTATGTTTTCCAGCTCACTCTTCTTTAATCTTAGGGCCTAATGTGGCAACAGAGCTCTGATGGTGGAAAGAAAGATTTTGTTCTCCATAGTCTGTATTTACTCTATTGGCTGACACTAAGGTGTTCCTAGTGGGTTGCAAGTTGGATGAACACTTGTCTGTATCTTTGGAGGAGCCTGGAGTGGCCAGAGTTCCTGGAGCAGTTGTCAACACCTTGAGCTGCCTTATTCTTAAAGCCCTGTTCACAAAACAGTATTCTTTTCTCTATGTATTATCACTGAAGGAAAGTTGGCAAGCCTTTCTTGGAATAACCCCTTAGTCACCCTTATGATGGTGATTTCAAAGGCGCAGGGTTTGGTGAAGAAATCTGGACTCTTGGAATCTTAAACTCATTCAAAACTGGCTCTGTATAGCACCGGTCTTCTTTAGGCATCATGGAATATTCTTTCCACTTCCAGGTACTTGTGCACAGAGTTGATCCTCTACACTTAAAACAATACCCACAATTGGCAAACATTTTATCATTTTAGATTTTTACTTATTAATAAAATAATAGTGATTATTATTTCATATTTTATTTACTTGTTGATCTATTTTACCACAGTTTATAATAAAAAATATTCATGTCTATTTACTCATTTAAGTACTTCCAAGGAGATTTTCCTAAAATTCTCTCAGCAAATTGGTCATGCACTGTATTTTCTAATAAAATAGGGACCTGCATGTAAAGCACAGCCAGGGAAGACAGCTTCGATGGCTTGGAAGAATGTGCTGTTTTCCAAGACTGTGGAATCAAATGACACCAATCACGTTTGGACCTTTTCCCAATGCAAAGCGATATGACCGATCAACCTATGCAGTCATGGAGTCGGTCCTTGAAAAATAAATATTAATTGAAAAAGTTCTTTTTGGGTGCTTTAATAAGAGAAGAAAGCCAAATCGTGGACTTTCTTCTCAGCACCTTTCTCATTCATGGAATAAAGACGATTTGCTCAGCGGACTTTGTGCAAGATGTTCTCTCCTGCCTGGTGCAAACTGGAGCAGAGAGAGAATTCAGGAGGAAAATAATAGGGTCTTGACTTGGATTTAATTTTCTTTCACCTCCTCCCAGAGAGAACATCATCCCAGGAGAAAAAAGGAATAATCAGACGGAGTGCTTTGAACATACCAACAGCTTAATGAATGTGAAACTAATAGATTCTCAGCTATGGGAGAGAGCATGAGAGGTCATCTGTTTTTATCCCTGCTTCCCTGCAGGACTGGACTAAAACCTACTCCTAAAAGCCGGGGTGTATGCTGAATTCTAAGCCAAAAATGTGGAATGAGCAGTACAGAATTGCTGAACCCATATTCCCATTAAACTCATTATTTTTGTTCTTTTGCTAAAACCCCAAATTAATAACAACAACAGAAAAAGATAAGTCCACTTGACTACATTTAAACATGGAGATTTTATTTTCTTCAACATGAACAAAATAGGAATATGCTTTCTAAAACAGGGCTGAGTTGTTCCAGTATTTATTTGTTTCAAGAAGAATTATCGTCTTTGAGATAAAAGAATTTCATAGCCTCCGACAGTAATATTGACTAGGGTTTCATATGCACGATAAAAATTCTGTGCATTTAAACCCCTGATCCATTTTGAACACATTTTTAAAATTTCGTATGGAGTGATCATTTTCTGTCATTTATTCTTTTCCATGAGAGTATCTTATCCTCTTTTATGTTATAAAAATATTTCTTACAATTTATTTTTTTATCTGTCAAGTCACAGAATTATTGTAAATTGCATTTGTAATTGGTAACAATCAAAGTTTAAAATTAAAACTTTTTTTTTTTTTTGTATATGGAAGAAGAGTATCAGGTGGGTCTGTAATTCAAAATAGAGCTTCCTTTGATACTAGTGCCATAACCACAGGTCCCCCAATTAATCCTTGTCCTGTTGGAGATGAAGAAACTGAGGTTTATGGAGGTAAAGGTCATGCATGACATTAGCCACGGAGACAGAAACGGAAGATTTATTTCTGGACTTCCACCACTGTCTCATGAAGTAGGCTGCCTGTAAATTCTCCATGCATTGTTGTGCCTTTTGAATTTTAACAATGTGTATTTATTATCTCATCAAAATTAAATTAAACAAAAGCTCAATATTTAGTTGTAAGATGCCAAAATCAAAATAAGTTTCAAAAGTCTAGAAAAAGCACACAACAATAAAACAACAGTGCACTTGGCTCTCTTCACGTTATAAGCATTGTCATTCTGAATATTTCTTTCCTCTCAGTCACATAGGACATTTATATAATTTCTGCAGCATTACAATAGAATTACTCCTCCGAGAAATCCCATACTGTGAGAATGTACTGGAGTAATTGAGCTGGCAGATGGCCTTAATATACGAAATATATTGATACAACAACCACTTACTTTCCTGACCGATGAGGCTGATAAAAGAAGGAGCAGAGCAGAGAATATATGAGGGGAAAACATTCAGCCTGCTTGGACACATGCTGTGAGAGTTGGTGTCAAAATAATATAACCTACTTCATTCACCTTGATTAATTTTTTCCTCTGGTGGCATTATTTTATTCTCATCGCATTGTTCAAGACTTTATTCCACTAGGTTTCATTATTTCCCGTTCTTGTTGATGTGAAAGTACCAAGACACACATGTTCATTCTCACCGTGAGCAAAGCATCTGCAAGCCTGGTTTTCACAAGTTTATAGGTGCATGGTTTCTCACCCATCTGCAAGCTCCATCCCGCTGGAATGGGTCTCACTTGGCTTGCTTCCTACAGGTGCCTCACGCAGTGCCTGATACATGTAGATGTTTAATGAACATATGCTAAGTGAACGAATGCCGCTTACTAGACTGACTCCCATGTATGACCTTTGTCAATATTTGTCTCACTTAAGAAGGTCAGCTGAATATCTTATTTTCTTCCAGAAATTGTCCTTTATTTACTAAATTAGCTAGGCCTTCCGAAGTTTGCATTCTGTCTCTCTCTCTCTCTCTCTCTCTCTATATATATATATAAAACCTAGTTACTTTAATAAACTGATCTCTTATGGAGAAATTGTTACTTTCAGCAAATACTTCTAGTAGTAAGTGAAATGAGCACAAAGGATAGGTTTCAAAGTCATAACTATTTGAATTCAAATTCTGGCTCCCAGATTACTTAGCTGTGCGACCGCAGAGAAGTTATTTAACCTCTCGAAAACTCGGTTCTCTCATTTGTAGTAGGAACTGGCTTTCAGGATGTATTAAGCATTGCATAAGTATCAGGAGGCCAGCATTGTGCCTGAAGCATGGGAGGCCTCATTCAAAGGCAACTATTATTGTTTCTAAAATTCACATTGCACGCAGTACTGCAAACCTGCCTATCTGGGGGAAAGTATTAAAACTTTTATAATAACTATCATTTATTTACATTGAAAGTGTATGAAAATAAATCCCTGCTAGGCTGAAATACAGGATGAAACATTCAGTTTAAGTACATAAATCAGAACAGCAGAAGTTAACAGGAAGTGTTGCAATATAAATTACAGAGTTGAAGTCTCCTTAACGCTTCTTCTAATTCTTTTGGAGGCAATGTAGTATTCTTTAGCAAGTCCTGAAGGTCAGTAGATTAAGAAGTTTTGGAACTTTGGGGGAATGGGGTAAGCAGCCCACATAGATACGAATCTGTCTGGCCTCTCCTTGGCCCCTTCACACAGTCTTGGGGGACCAGCTGTTGAAGGTCACAAGGTAGACCAGAGCCAGACAAGACTTAAAGAGATGTGATTTCTGTTGCAAATGCTGGAAAGAAATTTTAAAACAGTTGTTCCATTATGATTTGAGTGACAGATATTTGGTTTTTGTTGTTTTTGTTTTTATCTCAATTATTTGCTCATCCTTAACGAAGATTACTTGGCGCATAACACATGAAGATTTTGAAATCAATGCTGGGAATAAAAAACCAGTTTTACCACCATGAGGTTTACAGTATAATGAGGGGAGGGGAGATTTATCATCAGGAATGTTTGAATAAGATACAATAGGTGCATTAGGTTAACAGATACATGTTACATTCTCTTTACCTTGGCACACATGTTTTAAAAGGAGAGGATTTTTATGTGGTCAAAATATAGCCTTTGCTCTTTGCATAGGGGGGTCAGCCGATTAGAGGGACGTATTGTGACTTCGGTTTGCAGTTCACAAAATACCTACCTTTAAAAGTTCTACTGTTTTATGGTTTTGCTGAGATTGCTTTGATTTTTCTACATTCTGTGGATATTGATAAATTATTTTCTCCCAGGATCAGTGGAGAGAGGTCTACATAGAAGCTCATTTTTTGGAGACTAAATGATTTTCCAAATAGAAGAAATGAAAGGTGGAAAAGCTTTCACACACTGAAAAATCAGAAGTGGATCATCTTTTGGTGGTGGTAGTTGTAATAACTAGTATTTAACAAACTCTATTACACTGATCACAGCAATATGTGTATATGGATGTCCTCTTAATACCCTGATAAGGTCAGGCTTACTAATTTCATGTCTACTTAGCTAGTGGAGGGATTGAGGTTCTGAGAAATCAGGTAATTTTTTCACAGCCTTGCAGCTGGAGGGGGTGGCTGGCCATCAGACTATAGACGGAAAGCTCTGAACCCCTGGGTCAGCCTCATAGTGAGGAGACACAGGGCCTCTCCCTTGGCATGATGCAGCCCCTTATGTCCCCAGTGTGGACCAGACCATGGATGTCAGCAGGAAAGTGGGACCACCTCTGCAGCACCAGGACTGTATTAATAACAACAAGATCATAGGACCCCCACCAGTGCTGCTCCCCCAAGTACGATTTAAGAACGTGGCAGGCTTTATGCATCACATGAATTTTCCAATTTGATTTTCAAATCGATTCAAAAGAATATCACTACCTCAGTTTACAGAAAAGAAAAATCTTGGTTTAGAGGTTTAATAATGTGCCCGTGTGCCAGGGTTCATATATCAGCACATTTGCTCAGGACCTGTATTCTTACGCACTGAACTCCATTGTAGCCTTCAGCAAATGGTTGAAAATTATTGTCTTCAAATCGCACCTCCGAAATCTAAACTCATTAAACAGAGAGGAGCTCATCTTCACTTTGATATTTGATAAACCTGCTGTAGTGCCCTGCTGGTCTGGAAGAACTATGTTCTGTCTCCGTTTCCCTTTTTTGTAACTTTACCTAAAAATTTTGAATCTTTAGAATTATTCCTTCCGCTGATAGCTTTTCTCCTTTTCCATCTGTCTCCGTGTTCCTGGATACACACAAAGATCACAAACATATGAACTGATGTTTTTGGTATCCAGTTTCTTAGTCCTTTTTATTTCCACTGCATATTAAAAAATATTCTCTAGAACGTTCTCTTCTATCATGAAAAACAAAATAAATTGATCTGTCATTTTAGGCATCCAGGAAAACTTTAGGCAATATTTTCTGGAAAGAAATTTTAAAACTATTTTGATATTTCTACATTAAAGCAATAGGGATTTTTGAACAAAGAAAATATAGTATTTGTTCATAATCGCTATTTCTTCTTTATGCAAATATCTTTTAAATTCTAGAATTCAGAGAACACTTCCTTAAAAAGTTATCATGGTTCACACCTCTTAGTGAACAGCAGATGTTGACAATGAATTTTAATCTTTTTTATGTTTATTATGGATATATTTTAATCACAGTGGAAAAGTGAAAATAATCCATGGTGGGGACTTAAATGAGAATTTTAAAAGAAGATTCTTCTCGATAGGGAAGTGAGTGGATGCAGTTTTTCATTGTGACAATAGTGCCACCTAATGTTTGATCTAGGGTTCTAAAATAAACTAAAAACCAAATTTAAGTTTTGGCCCTGATTCCTAAACCTCTATTTATGCACAGATAAAAATTTGACAATTTAAATGTCAGTAAAACTGAATAAATTAAATTTTTGTTTAAATATCAAAAGTATGTAATTCCAGCTCTTCTAATCATTGCAGTATAGAAAAATATTAATTTTCTACTTAACATAACAAAGAACAACAGGTTTATTTATTCCAAATAGAAGCTCAAAACTGCATCTCGGTTACCATTAGTTATTAAAGGTAAGACTCAGGTCAAATTATCTATTGTAGTAAAACCATATCATTAGTAATTGCAGCTTAAGGGGATGCTATCTCTGGGAAGTAGTGAAACATATGAGTGTAATTTTTCATTTTATTTTTAAAACACTTTTTTGTATGGTTATCAAGATGCATTTTTCACAGAAGAGATCTTAATAAGTATCCAATAATGATAGGTAATTATTTACAGTAACTTTTCGGATGCCTGTCCAGGCATTTAAGGTGACTAAGAATTATATTTTCCTTACGTGGGTTAAACTCACCAAAGTTTTTATTCTTACTAATATGTCAAAGTGGCACAAAATATAAACATTAGTCTAGCCTTTATTCAAATTGTCAAAAGCCTAAAGTAACAGGATCGCAATAGATTCTGTTCTTTAATTTAGATAAACCCATGAATCTATCCTATGCTCTTTTGATATTTCTAGAATAATTTTAAAATAGATTGTTTTAAAGACAGATTTAACCAGTACTCATGCAAACACGTGAAGTTTGTTAATACAGTTATTACATGGGCGTGGCCACTTCACTTTGGTAGGGATCTGTAACTCACATTCAAGTGATTTAGGATTTTGTTCTCTGACCACTTCTAAAGGTTCACTAATGTAACTAACTTCTCCCTTCCCCATTTTTTATGGAGCCAGCTCCATACCTTCCCATGAGCAAGAGCAGGGCGTACTTGTCTGCTCTCCTTGGATAGTTCCCTATTTCCTTGAGCATGAATTTCCCTGATACGGAAGAAAAGAGGGTAGTGACAAATTCTAGGCTCCTTTTCCTTCTCTTTGCAAATAGTCTGTGCTCAACAATGTTTGCTTGCATCCCATTCCTTGCTTAACTAAATGAAACCTTCTATTTCATTTAGCAGAGATTTCATTCCCCAAGTTTTCTTAGTAAGGTTGAATAGGAAGGATGTATTTTATCTTGACCCCAAACACTTCACAACCTCAATCTCTTTTGAGGTAATTTGTTGTCAGTTTTATGCCTGGCTTATGACCAGAGAAACTGAGGTATATAGAGCATATCCAGGAGGGAGTTTATGACAGATTCGGTTAATTAATTAACCCAATATATTAGCAACCTCATTGTCTTTACCACAATCTTCCAGGGGCCAATGGGAAGTGTGCAGAAACATGCCAGGTGTCAAAAGTGCCTCTTTAAAAGAGTGCCTCTTTAAAAGAGTGCCTCTTTAAAAAGGACTGAATTACTGACTTCACCCTTCCCTTTTTGTCTTTCTTCTTCCCTTGAACACGAAGTTGATGCCCATAGCTTTAACAGCTATTTTATATCTGCTACAGAAAGACCATATTTTTTTAATGCTGGCCTTGTTATCATTGAGTTAGTGAATCAAATCCAGCATCTGCCATTTTCAGACTTCTTATATGAGGGAAAAATATTTAAATCATTATTCTCTGGGTTTTCCAATACTCGTAGCCAAAAGCCATCCTGAATGGTCTAGAAGTAGAAGTGCAGATTATAGTAATTGAGCCTATAAGCACGGACCCTGCATAAATGCTAGAAATAAAATCATCAGCTGGCCCATGTTACAAATAACTGATGTCAAGAAAGACAAAAGATCACCAAGAATTGGTCAGTTAATCAATAAACACTTGAGTGACTATTTCATAGTGGACCATGATCAATACTCTAGGCCACAACTGATATAGGATACAAACCTTGCATAAAAGAACCCAAAATCACATGAAAAAATAAATGGCTAACATAAAATATCTGCAATATGTCAAATAGATAGACAGACAATTACTTAAAGTCATGCTTTTGAATATGGACATTGGTAGTTGTGTAGAAACTAGATAGAATGAAAAATAGCATTCCAGTAGGGAAGAAAGTATGTGAGAAAATCCCGAAGCTGACCCTACAAGGTGTGGTTTGTACTGGTTGTCAAGGAGTTATTAAGGAACTAGGCTCATACAAGAGCCTCAGATTCTTTCTCAGTCTTACACCACTTGGTTCTATAGGCAGGTGATTTGATTCTTTTTATCAAGGGATGTGATGAGCAATAGAAAGAGTGAAATGAATCATTAGAGGAAAAGATGACATTGGTAAATTGAACAAAGGTCATCTAAACTCATAGGGCAAAACACAAGAAATTCTTCAGGACTGAAGACTTCAGAAAATACAACCAAGCTCATAGATACGGAGAATAAAACAATGGTTGCCAGAGGCGGAGGGTGAGGGGAAGGAGAAATGGGTAAAGGGGGTCAAAAAGTACAAACTTCCAGTTATAAAATAAATAAGTCCCGGGGATGTAATATACAGCATGGTGACTAACAATACTGTATTATATATTTGAAAGCTGCCAAGAGAATTGACCTTGAAAGTTCTCCTCACAAGAAAAAAAGTTGTTCCTAGACATGGTGACTAGACTTATCATGGGGATCATTTCACAAAATATATACAGATATCAAGTTGTTACATTGTATACCTGAAACAAATAGAATGTGCCATGTCATTTATACCTGCACAAAGGAGTTCAAAAAAATACAGTCGATACTATTTTGAAAGCAGATATGAAATTATGTAACTGATTCCATAAGCTGTGACGGAAATCCTGCCTATGACGCAAGAGCCGCCATTAGGCGTAGAGGACTAGGAGACTCAGGTGCTGGTGGGCAAAGCACTGACTGTGGAGGGCGGGATGTTGCCCAGGGCCATCTGTGAGTGCTTTCTTTGTCCTTCACGGAATAGAGGAACATGTTATTCAGAATCAGCAGCATGTGGATTAACCCTGATACTTGGAGATTTTTGTCTGAACTGCCAAATATTTGGATTTCTGTATTCATTCAACCTTTTATTTTTTTCAACTGATACTTATCGAGTGATTATTCTGTGCTGGGAACAGTGGAGGCCATGGGGATGCCAGAAGCTTCTCTTCCTCTTCACCTTTACTATTTGACCACCAACATACATAGAACAATTGGATGTAAATAAAACTTAGATACACTAATGTTTACAAGGCAATGCATAAGCAGAAGTGTATCAGTGTATTAGCTGAGGAGGTTATTTTAGTTCTTGAAAAAGGCAAAGAGAAAAACTTACTGGAATTTGTAGTCAATAACTTAAGTTCTGGGGGCACCTGGGTGGCTCAGTCAGTTAAGTGTCTGTATTCTGCTCAGGTCATGATCCCGAGGTCCTGGGACCGAGCCCTACATCAGGCTCCCACTCAGCGAGGAGCCTGCTTCTCCCTCTCCCTCTGCCTGCTGCTGCCCTATTTGTACTCTCTCTCTCTGACAAATAAATAAATCTTTTAAAAAAATAACTTAAGTTCCTTCATCTTCCCCAGAAAAAGGGTAAAAAAGAATCATTTTCCCTCATCTTTTCTTATGTACATAGATGTCCCATTAATTATAATTCTTATCCACATGCAATTTTATCTTAAAATGTTTCACTTGTGTAACCCTCAAATATCACTCATTTGTCTTTTTTCCACTTACTTTTCCCAGTTTCATTGCCTCTGTACCTCAACATCTTTTTTTTCTATTCAATATTAATCTGATTCTTATTTTAAATTATATTTTCCTCTATGTTTATTTAAAATTTTTCGTTATGATTTCCTGCATTCTAAAAACTTATATATGCATATATATGCACTGGGATAGACCTGGTTGTTTTCTATTCAGGAGGATGGAAGGAAAAAAGTAGGGTATCAGTTATGTGAGACATAAATAATGGTTATAAAAGAAGGAGCGAAGCATTTGGGGGGAAGGAAAAATTAGATTTAGGAGACCCGGGAAGACATTTGAGAAAACAAGAGAATTTACAGCTGGCTCTTGAAGCCTAGAAGTGCCCTTGATTTTAGTAGCTGACAGCAGTGGGGTTGAGGAGTTTGGGGCTGTTACTGGACTATCTTAAATCCCATTCCCTTCCTTTTATATAAATCTGCTCTCATTTAGATAAATCTTTGAAAGCCTATGTCAAAGAAAAGAGGTGATATAATGAAGTAGAAGTATGGAAAAGAATTAAATTATGGAACATTTTTTATTGGGTTTAATTCTCCTGCCTTCATTATTAAGTAAGTATTTTTACAGTATCAGTGTGATTCAATGATGATTCCCATAACCATTATTTCATACCTTTTAAGTGATTATAAAACAAGGGGAGGTTGCAACATGTGTGTCTTTAATTCATTGATGAATATTTTGGGGCACCTTCTGTGCACCAGACATGGTTGGAACTACTGGGGATGTAAGAGCAAACAAAACGGACAAAACCTAGTGCCTTAATGGAGTTCATCTCTTTGGAGTAAGAGAGATGATGAACAAAATAAATGACTAAAATAGGTGGTATTTTATATAATGGTAAATGCTAGGGAGAAAAATAAATTCTGAAAGTGGATAGGGAGTGGATGAGGGTTTGCAGTTTTCGGGAGTAGTCAGGGTAAGCCTCGCTGTGCAGGTGTATTTGAGGAAGCACCTGGAAAACACATGGGAAGCAGACACCCAAGAACAGAGATCATTTGATGTCAAAATCATGTCAAGGGCAATGGAAGGGTTTGGGGCGGAGGAGAAATCTGAGAAAACTGATATTCTGGATGCTGATTTGAAAACAGAATGAAGAGAGGCAAGAGTAGAGGCAGGGAGACCAGTAAGAAGGTTCTTGTGATATTCATGGTGAAAGAGGATGGTGTCCTGGAGCATGGTCACAGGAGTAGAGGTGGTGATAAGTGGTAGGCTCTTAGATACATTGAGAACATAGAGCCAGTGGGATGTACTGATGGATTCGATGACGTAAGGTGTGAGAGAAATGATTCTAAGTATTTGTTCTAATGCCACTGCCATTAACTGGGATGTAGAAGACTTTGCCTAGAACAAGTTTAGGGACGGGGATCTGGAGTTCATGGTGGGCATATTAAGTTTAAGATGCCTGTTATCAATCTCAGTGGAGATGTCGATTAGCAGCTGTACGTAGGAGTCAGAGTGCAGGGAGAGTTTAAAGGTGTTTATATGAATTTTAGAGTATATAAATAGTATCTAAAGTCACTGGACAGTAAGAAATCACCAAGGCTAGTAAGTGAGGATAGAGAAAAGGGCCAAGGACTGTGCTCTGCCACACCCCACAGTTAAGAGATGAGGGGGACAGGGAAGAACTCACAAAACATACGTGTCTCTGAGAGGCTAAGCCTGCTCCATACTACGAGTCTGGGTGGGGGAGAAGGACAACTATGTCACTTATTTGACAAAAAAAAAAATCACAATCACAATTTATGAGAAGTGAAATTGTGTCCCATAGTGTATTTCCAGCCTCATAATGTTTCTGTTTTGCTCAGTGAAAGAAACAGTAGAACATCTGTTGTAACTTGACCAAAAAATTAATTTTAAATTGTGATGACCTAAAATTCTTAAAAACTTCAATTGACAGGATATTGATTTTCAGATCATGGGAATTAAATCTGATATGCCTTGAAAGTGTTCTCTTGAAACATTTGGATTATATTAAGAGAGGCAAATCAATCAGGGTTTGGCTATTACTAAGTTTGTTTTTTTCATAAGTATTTGGCAATATAACAACTATACATATAGCATCTTACTGATTAGGCATATGGAAAATGAACACAGCATACTATTGTATGACGATTTCCCCAGAACATGAGCTATATACTATAGCTTGCCCCCTTGCCATATAAACACTTCGAAAAATAGCTATTTTCACTCATGGGTTTTGTTGCTTATGAGCGAGTAAAATATTGTTTTGTGCTCTGGCTGTCATTAAATGGTTGACAGATTTGGGAATGGGATATAACAAGATGTCCATAGTTATCCAAGGCAAGTTCTTCCTGTCGTACAAAATACAAGCCGGTCACCTGTGGATACTTATCAAACCGTGTGCCTGGTAAAACAAACTGGTGAGTAAATGGCATGAGCCCCCTACTTGTATAATTGGACCAGATTTGCCACACACATTTTAAAAAGTCGAGTCACTTTATAAAACATGGCACTGATTTTTTCCACACACAGGAGAAAAAGAAAAAAAAAAATGCTCGAAAATGGTTTCTTCTAAGCTCTGGAAAGCTTACCCCGATGCAAGGAGGTAACCTACCAAAGTATTAAGAGCAACTTATTACTTCCTCTGTCAGATGTCATTTTAAGTAGGAGCTGAAAATGACAAAATGAGATTCCATTTGGAGCCAAAGCAAACTTGCACATTTGGCATGTAGACAGTTGAGAAGAAGAATAAAATGCAGAAAGCGGTATTGTCAAAGAACTTTGTAACAGGACCGTGGACAGTTTATGAGATGACACTGCCGCCAGTTAGACATGTGATATTGAGTCTGAAAAGGCCAGGGTTATTGGAGATGCAGATATAGAGCCATCAGGCTGTGGAGCAGGAAGATGGTAGCTTCCCCCTCTAACGATGGAGAAATTCTACTTTCAGAATCCCGTTTGCACAGAGACATCTCATTTTGAAAACAATGTAGACAAATTGGGAAGCAGTCCGAAGAAATGTGATACCGTGATTAAGAGACTGAGGAACAGGGATCCTGGAATCGTCAAGCAATTAAGCCTGAATGTAACAATCTGACTAAGCAACAGCACGGTGTGCATGTAACGACTGTTGGAGCATAAGAAGCTGAAGAATGTTATTGAAAATGGAACAATATTAGAAGATGAGTTTGTTTTTCTTCTAAGTGGCAATGCGATTATGCAATTGTCTTTCCAGAGAAGTGGCACAACATGTAGCATTTGATTCAACGGAAGATCGCCCTGACCAGGAAACCCACTCTTGCTCCAATGCCAGTAGGAAAGACCATTAATAGTTCTGAGATCTGTCAACATTTTTGGGAGATGGATGGTAGTGTTGAGCACGATCTGGCAACTGAGAGAATAAATAAATAAATAAATAAATAAATAAATAAATAAATAAAATAAATAAATAAATATAATAATAAAGCCCTATGTATGCCTCAAATACAGTTTTAAGCACTTTATATATATTAACTTATTTAATCCTTACAAAGTTTTATGTGCTACATATTAATATCATCCTTTTCTTGTAGATGAGGAAACTGAGGCACAGTGAACTATGGGTGTTGCACTTGGGATTTAGGCCCATGTGCTGCTTCTGCAGCCAGAGTAGTTCGCCTCTAAGCTATGAAACTGCTCCATAAACCCACATTCTTCTCATTTGAAGGACTTTATCCCCTCTTCCTTTGCTCCACATGAATAGTTGAGCTCTTGCCCTGAAATTCTTGGAGGATATTCCTTCTCCATAGTGTTAATCCCACATAAAACAGAACTGGCAGGTGCAACATCAGGACATGAGTCGGATTCACAGGGAGTCTCCCCAGGGGGGCTGCAGCTAACGCAAGTCAGCAAGGTATGCATTGGTTTTAATTTTTTATTTTATTTTATTTTTTTAGATTTTAATTTGACAGAGAGACAGCCAGTGAGAGAGGGAACACAAGCAGGGGGAGTGGGAGAGGAAGAAGCAGGCTTCCCAGCGGAGCAGGAAGCCCGAGGCAGGGCTCAATCTCTGGACCCTGGGATCACGCCCTGAGCCGAAGGCAGACGCTTAACAACTGAGCCACCCAGGCGCCCCTATGCATTGGTTTTAAATCATTAAGAGTAAACCTTATAGCTCCAGTTGTATATAAACTGTGCAGAAAGTCAGGTTAATGTGGTTAAAACTTTAATGACGGGACTAATTGTGAATCTTTACTGTTCTGTATTTTCGGCAAATTACTCTTTTTCCTATAGCCCCAGCTTTCCTATCTATAATTTGAGGGTGGTGCTGTTTATCTGGCCAGATGACTGTAAAGGTTTCAGTATACATTAAAATAACTTATTATTGTGTCCTACACATAGTAGGTTCCACAGCAACATGATCTATTAGTATTCAATGGGGTAAGCTTAACTTATGCAAGCATAAGGGAACCAGAGCTCAACCAAAGAATCCTCAACATAGAAGTTAGGGAGCTGGATTTAGTAATCAGAGACGAGACCTGTAGAGAGGCCGGGGTGGGAAGAATGCTTAATAATAATAAAGCCTTATTCCCCCGATCCCTTAAATGTAAGTGAAATCAAGCCATTCTTTTTATTTTTTTATGATCTATTAGTCACCATACCGTACATCATTAAGTTTTGAGGTAGTGTTCCATGATTCGTTGGTTTGTGTGTAACACCCAGTGCGCCATACAATACGTGCCCTCCTTAATACCCTTCACCGGGCTAGCCCATCCCCCTCCCCCGAAACCCTCAGTTTGTTTCCCAGAGTCCATAGTCTCTTGTGGTTCATTCTCCCTTCTGTTTCCCCCTCCTTCATTCTTCCCTTCCTTCTCCTAATGATCTCCCTGCTATTCCTTATGTTCCACAAATAAGTGAAACCATATGATAATTGTCTTTCTCTGCTTGACTTATTTCACTCAGCATAATCTCCTCCAGTCCCGTCCATGTTGATGCAAATGTTGGATAATCATTCTTTCTGATGGCTGAGTAATATTCCATTGTGTATATGGAATATTACTCAAGCCATTCTTCTATCAACATTCTCTACTGGCTCCCTGTTTCACTCTGTAAAAACAAAAGTTCACATTAGCCTTCAAAGCCCTATCTCTTATCATTTACTCTCCCTCTCTTTTTCTGTTCTATCTCCAATGATCTTCTTGAAATGCCAGCCATCCTTCCATCTCAGTGCTTTGGCTGATGCTGCTGTTCCCACTACCTGGAACATTCTTCCTTCAGATAGCTACACTATACACTTTTTTAGGTCTTTTCAAAAGTGTTACCTTTCTATCCAGGCTTTACTAGAATACTCTTCTTAAAATTGTTCCTAAAACTCTTCTCTTCCTCCCTCCCTTCCTTCTTCCCTCCCTTCCTTCCTCCCTCCTTCCTTCCTTCCTTCCTTCCTTCCTTCCTTCCTTCCTTCCTTCCTCCCTTGTCTTAATATGGAAGTTATTCTATCATGTCTTATGTCAGTAGAAGGGTACTGTTGGTTGGCAAAATTGGACTGTGAGCGAATCTTGAAGAGGTTCACGGGCATAGGACCCAAAGCACAGGTAGTGAGCTGAGAGGTAGAGAGGACGGTTATCCATCACACAAGGAAAAACGGATAGGAGGCATAGGAGCAGGCATAGGAGACTAACAGCTTCTGTCTATCTCTGAAATGGTAGGATTTCTCCAGTTACCCTAATCTGTACAAAAACTTTCCTCATATTCAGAGTTGCTATTGCAATTTTTGAGGCTCAAACATGTTAAAGAGAAATATAGAGAAGGGCTGGAGAAGAAGTGGGGGTAGGGGTGGGTCTGGGGGTGGAGCTGGGGGAAGGTGGATAGAACTGTTCGGTTCAGAAATTGGACCATGGAATTTAAACTGTTAAATTGAAAATCAGATCGCCTCCTTCCTTCCTTATCATCCAGTTCTTCTATACACTGCTGATCATTTGACAAAGTTTCTATCATGCCTAGGCAGGGTATAAATATTTTAAATCCATAAAGAGGAAAAAGGACTCCATTGCAGTAGATATAAAACTCTTGAGACTAACCCAGGGTAGAAAGGGATGTTCTCTTAATGTAACTGTGTGTATGTTTGGGTTTCCCTGGGCTTTTCTTACCATGTGAAGCTTTGAAGTAATGCCCACAGCTTGCTTGGTGCTTTACAAATTGGTTTTCTCTCAGATCCATCTCACTGGTTCCCACAGGAATAATATTCCAGACCACATTCATCCACCATAGAACAAAACTAACAATCCTTCATATGCTGGCTACTCTGCCTTTATCTGATAATGCACAATGGATGATAATTGCAACAGTTACCCTTTGTATCTGTGTGTGTTCCATACTGTGCCAAGCATTCACAGATTTTAACTGTTTCTTAACCTTTGAACAACCTTGTGAGATGCCTGTTATGGTTCTCACTTTACAGAAAAATTAATTAAGGCGTAACAGATTATTGAAGAAAGAGGAAGAGGAGAAAGAGGAAGAAGAAGAGCAGAAGAGGAAGAAGACAAGAAGAAGTAACTTCCTGGAGACCATCCAACTGGGATTCCAGCTCAGGTTTTGGCAGCTTTAACTCTGGAGCCTGTGCTCCTTGTCAGGGCACATGCATAATGAAAACAGAAAGAATCCGCCAGCCTGGGACTACTGGACAATGCTGTGACTTTCTCACTCACAGTAGGGTGCTAAAGGGAAGAAACTTCTGAAAAGGACATTGAAGGAGCAGTCTTGTATAGAAGAGGCTCTTTTACAGCGACTCACACTGGATCTCCCGCTTCTTATAAAGAAGTCACTGACATCAACATGGTTTTCAAAACAAGCTACTGACTTCATGTCATGTTGTCCAAAACCACCGCCTTGACTTCTGTCATCAGAGTCCACACAAAGGATATTTCTTAGTTCAAGCTTGGAATCAGAGCTCCTTTAAGATTGTTTAGATTTGAATCACTCAGTATCTGAAAGACTTGTCTCCCAAAGCCTTTCCTCAAACATAATATGGTCACAGACATCTGCTTTTGTTTTGTTGATATTCTCTCCCTCCATAAAAACTAAAGAAAGCATTTTTCATTAGATCCCAGGAGTAGCTGTCCTTTTAGAGAAAAAGACATAGAAATTTCATGCTTTGTGGGTTAAGGCTGGAAATACTGTAAAATAGCTTAAAAATAGCTCTCATTTTTCTCTGAGAAACACCTACATGTCAATAGAAATCTTCCTTTGGTTTTTGTGTGTGGTGAAGTTCTGAGCTACACCCATTCAAAAATACTGAAAATAATTTTAACGAAATTTCAAAGATCACTCACCAACTAGTGAATAAAAGATAACTCTAACCTCTGCCCAGACATACCCTCCTTCTATTTATTATATTAATTAATTCAACAAATATTTACTTAACACCTGCTAAGAGCCATACGTGGATGGCATATGTACACAGACACATGGACGTAGAAATAAGTAAGTACTACCTCAGTGTACAGAATTTCACAGTCTAGTGGAGAAGGCCAACAACTAACACAGCCATATCAGGCTGTGGGGGGGGGGGGGCACAGAGGATTGACACCTAATCTTGTGAAGAATGTTGAGGTGATGAGGGTAAGAGAGGATTAAGAACAATCTCCCTAGGTAGTAAAGGTCAGAGCTATGGGGTTGGAATATGGAGGATTTAGCCAGGCATTAAAGGTAAGTTAAAGGATCTTCCAAATAAAGAAACCATCAAATTTAAAAGCATAATTCAAGGTAAAGAGGATGGCCTCTGGAACTAGGCTTCCTAGTTTGAATTTGTTACTAATTAGTTGCATGACTTGGGGTAAGTTATATACCACCCTGTGCCCCATTTTTCTTACCCATAAAACAGAGGAAATAAGAGTATCTGTGGCAATTGGTTATGGTGAGAACAAAGTGCTATGTGTAAAGCCCTTAGAGCTGTCCTTGCATGTCCGAAGCACAATAGAATTATTTGCTTGCGTTATGTGGATGTAAGGGATCCACTAGGTGCATTCCGGTTATTGCGAAAAGCTGTGTGTGTGGCCTGGGGAACTGACCACTATGAGGTGCTCCGGAGTTAATCCAATCAAGAAAGAAAGTCAGAGATTCCCATTCGTTTACTCTTTTAGAGTTTTATCTCTTTTATTCTAATGTCTTTCTAAAACTGCTCAAATGGAAAAAGGTATCACAGGCTAAAATAGGCAACTGTTCCCCTTAGTGAGCTCCATGACTTCTTTCCTAAGAGAGACGCCATTATTTGGAGCGAACTCTGGTTCACTGACATCTTGTGTTGTCACACTGTATTTCAAGGGCTACACACACAATTTAGGAGATAAAGGGAAATCTCTCTGGTTGAAAATGGTTTCTACCCAGGAATGCAAGGCTCAGGTGGTGCATTTGCTGTTTCCATAGAGCATAGTAATTCTGCCTCAAGTGTTGCTTCCTGAAGTGAGCTGAGAACCTGGATAATCCATGAGAAACGTGTGTTTGAGGAATTATCGCTGTTTTTTCTTATTCCTTTCTAGCTCAATCTAAAATGACAGGCATGCTTTCCAACCCTCTCACATTAGACAAATTTTGTTAAAATTAGTGTTCCCAAATGGCGTGTTGATTGTCATTGCTTCGTTCACTATCCTGTCAGTCCATCCTGGTATTCCTTCCAGGCCAAGTGCTTTTCTAAAGTAGAGGGTGCAACTGGGGCAGGCGAGGTTTCTGCTATGCAGTAGAACTAGCAGCACTACGCTAACATTTTTAATATGCCTTTTTCTCCCGTTATGACTGAGGACGCAAGTTCAAGTCTTGCCTTGGGAACGAAAACCAGGATAATGAATGGAAAATATTTTACTGAACTTAAAATTGAACACATCCCAAAATAGACTACTTAGGTTCCTATAATGTTAAGTAGACAAAAACTTCCCTTCTTACCATCAGAAAAACAAAACAAAAGGGGCGCCTGGGTGGCACAGCGGTTAAGCGTCTGCCTTCAGCTCAGGGCGTGATCCCCGCGTTATGGGATCGAGCCCCACATCAGGCTCCTCGGCTATGAGCCTGCTTCTTCCTCTCCCACTCCCCCTGCTTGTGTTCCCTCTCTCGCTGGCTGTCTCTATCTCTGTCGAATAAATAAATAAAATCTTTAAAAAAAAAAAAAAACCTTAAGATTTTATAACATTTCTAGGTAAAAATGTTTTCTGAGGCTCATTCATATCTTTGAGAGCCTAATATATGGCTCATTTATACTAGAATCCATATGTGGCATGATGTACATAGAATCCAGCAGGTTTGAATCCAAAATTTGGCTCCATACTTATTAGCTGTGATACTGGATAAATTATGTAATTCCTCTAAGAATTGCTTCTTTTTTCTGTGAAATTGAGCTAAAAGCACATGCCTTTTAAGGTTGTTAGAATTATGTGTAAAGCCATGTGAAAGCAACTAGCATATAATCTGATACCTATCACATATTCAAGTGCTGTTAGTCTGCAACTAAATATTATATCGATGACGATGAGGTACATAATAAAAACTACGTTTAGTGCCCATCTTTCTCTCACTTAGGAATATCTCACTCTAATAAATGGATCGTCGGTATCTCAAAAAGTTAATTCGATATGCTGCTATTACTACTATTACTAATGTTATAATAAAATAATGATAGGTATTCACATAGTTCACCAGTTACAGTTCTTTCTCCTTCTAGATGTATAAAAAGTTTGCGTTTCTTGCAACCCTTGTCATTTAACGGGACCAAGTGTCTTGTTTCTGGCCAATGAGCTGTGAACAAAGGTGATGTGAATTTTTCTGGGGTAGGGTTTATAACTGTTGACTCAAGACCCTCCAAAGTTCTCTTCCCTCTGGTGCATCAACCATCAATTTTCTAGATGGTTTCTGCTCCATTCAAAATGTTAGCCAGGGTCCATGAACAATTCTGAGGAGCAGGGCTTCTCTGCCGATGGAAGTATATAGTATGAGTGAGAAATAAACTTTTTGTATTTTAATGCTTAAAATTTGGGTGATGGTTGTTACGTAGTTCAATATAACCTATCCCAACTGATACAATGATAACAATAATAACATTTATGGAATGTTTCTTAGGCATCAGACACTTTTTATTGGTAATTCTAATCCCCTCAATAATCCTGTGATGCCTGCAGATAGATGAGGGAACAAATACAGACAGAAGCTAAGTAGCTTGACGAAAACTTATGAGTGGCAGAGCTAGGATTTGAACACCTCATCTTTGGTATCTGTGCTCTTAACCACTGAGCTTTATATCCTCTTGGGCAGCTTCCAGAGATGATTTACTTAGAATTATGGAGTGGTGTGGCAAAGAGTTTAATAAATGTCTCTATTCCCATCTCTGGTAAGAGTTGACTCCAAGGCCTGTGTACTTCGTACTTTAGTAATAGGAAAAGAGCCAAGAGCTTCCAAGGAAATTAGTTGCTTTTCAGAGTCAAGAATTAAAGATGTAAATTTTTAAGTTCTATAGTTTTGTAAATTCCGTAGGTAAAAAAATTCCCATTTTCTACTTGAAGATTTTACTGGTTCGGCTCTATGTGGGATTCTGCATCACTTTTGAAAATGTCGTTACCCTATTTGATACTATCTTTTCTCACTGATTGTGTAACTCCTGAGTTTCATTATAGTCACTTATAAACCAGTTTAGGCTGAAATGCTGCCCTGCTATTTTTGCCCCCTCTCTGCATTTTGCTATTGGTGGTGGATTCCTCTTTGTTTGTTTTCTGTTGCTGAGGGAGGGGAGGGGCCTTTCCCCGGTGCCGGTGCCGAAGTCCTTAGGAGGCCACCCTGAGCTTCCCTTCACCACAGCCTCAGGCTTGCTCTCGCATAATAATAGACGGTGCTGGTAGCCGCCACAGGACCTGGGGAAAAACATTCCAGTTCTCCTGTCAACTGTGTCTGAATTTCTTTTTTAAAACAGAAATCTCTGACAGATCTCACCGTGGACCTCTGATTAGCCAGATGACATGTAGATAAGATTTCAGGACCTACTACAGGGAATGAAATCCTGGGGTCTGTCACCAATCTTCTTTTCGTGCTGCAACTTCTTCATTTGGGTGTGTCAAGAGGGCAAATCTCTAACAAAGGAACTGCAGCGAGAGCAATTGCAGAGCCCACCACAAGGCAGAAGAGCCGGTCAGAAATAGATGTGATAATGACAACAGCAGAGGTAAAGCTGCAGCCCGAAAGCCCGCCAAGGCCCACCAAGACAGCACAGAAATCAGAGCTCCCGACCGGGGAAACCCCTCCTCCCAACCCCGCCCCCCTCCCCAACCGCACCCCCCCCCATTCCCCCTCTCCGCCCGCTTCCCGCTCTTCTCTGGTCCAGATCCTCATTTCCAGATTGGCAAAAACATTTTCTGATTTTTTGCATATAGTCAGGGAAGGAAATCCACCTTCTCTTCCCACACACCTTTTAAATGTACCAGTCACTAATTCATTACTTATATATGACTTAAATCTCTCTAGATGTCATTTAGACATTCATGCTTCTTATTACACCTGAGAGGTGAGAAAAATAAAGCTTCTTCTATTGCTTGCTGAGGTCGAGACTCACATTTAAATATTTCAGATGAGATGAAGTCTCAGTATGTCCAGGTTTCTTACTAGACATTCCTTTCAAGAGTTTCCTTCATCCC
This sequence comes from Ursus arctos, assembly GCF_023065955.2. NCBI lineage: Eukaryota > Metazoa > Chordata > Mammalia > Carnivora > Ursidae > Ursus > Ursus arctos. Next base: position 10,593,209 of record NW_026622974.1, on the reverse strand, counting down.
TCCCGGCCTGGTTTTGCTTCTGTCATATTAACAGAAAGTTATTGTGCAAGATTGTAACAAACTGGGCTGTTTTATACCTTTGCAAAGGACAGATGGAGAGGAGATGGATTTTAATTATTATCAAATTTAGATGAGGCGGAAAGAAATCGAGATGAATTTCCTGCTTATATGAAATAAGAATGAGCCAGCGAGGAAGATTACAAAGTTAGCTTGACTTGATTTCATTGAATTGAAGACTTTGGGGATTGCAAGTTCTTCTAGTCCAATATCATATTTATCCAGATAAGGAAACTGAGGCCAGACAGTTTAAATGGTTGGGTAATTAGTTATCAAAGAATGGAATAACACATGAACTTTGGAGTCAGGATGGCCTGGTTCAAATATGGACTTTGCTACTAATTTAAGCTAGCATGGAGAGGTGCTTTTTTCATGTAAAGAGTATTTACAGTAGTATTTACCTTCCAGGGCCTTCTGAGAATTGAATAGCACTGGGCATGAAAAACCTCTAAAAATAGTGACTTCACTGGGTACTTAATAAAATTGGAGGCCTCTACCAACTTCCGATTATGTTTATATGGTGCAACATTGCCTCTTTTTCTTAGAGAACGGAAATTCCTGCCTGTCCTCTGGGCAATGGCCTCTTTTGACTCAAAGATGGCATTCTTTTAATCAAGGGATCAATTTTTCATTGCAAAAATTAGCCCAAACTGTCCTGAGTATGAAATACTCTTCGTGTAGAATGCTGGTGAGATATAAGAAATCCATTCATATAGTTCATTCCAAATTAAGGCTTCTTTTTATCCTTTTAAGTTCAGCCTATTAACAATGGAGGAAGTAAAAACAAGAAATTAATACCTTCCATTTCTCCATGGATTTCTAGTGAGAAGAGGGGAAGATGCAGGTTTCGTAGGAGCTGAATCTTTAACAATTTTGAAGCCTGTTTTAAGAGGAAGAATATAAAATTAGGAATACAATATTAAATATAAAAACAATCATTTATTTAGAATGAGAAAAGAAATTGCAACAAATTATATATATCAATCACTCCTCATAATCAAAGTGCAGCTCTTTCTGCCCATGGGTCCTGTCTCCGTGCTTTAATAAAAACACCTTTTGCACCAGGGGGAAAAAAAAAAAAGCTGACTAATACAACAAATATAAATACAAAAATACTGACAAATTCAGTTTGTATGATTTTCATTGAAAAAGGAAAATTTGGGTTTATAATTGCATATTTTGCATTACTGAGAATATTCCTTTTGTTTTGACCGGACTCCAGTTAGAACCAAAGTCTGGAATATGTACCTCCTTCAATACCTTCTAGTTCTCATTGCTATAAGACATCTTCACATAGTGATCTGACCTTGGGCCTTGCCCCTTCATATCACCATGATGAATCAGGACAGTGGACTATTTTTGGAGCCATTCCTCCACTAGGACAGCAAGCAATAACTTGTCTAGATATTGAAGAGAAACTAAGTAAATATCCCCTTTAGCTCAACCTACTATATTCTCAACTGAGTTTCACCGTAGCTGAATCCCAAAAATGACTCTACTCAATGGCACCAAATATGAGAGGACATTTGATCAACAGGAAAGAGACAGATGTGGATTGCTTGTGGTCAAAATCTCTTCATTTTGCAAACTTTACAAAAGCATGCTCTTGTAGATACATAGGTAGGGACCCTAAGGGACTTATGCAAGTGGGTCCCCTGAAGCTTAAAACTGAGTTAGCTTCCAGATACTTAGCAGGAGTAGAAACGAAGAAGAGATGAGTGAGAGAAAAGTAAGAAGAAGGAAGTGAAGAAAGAGGAAGAAAAAAATATTTTTTGAGATAATTTCCATACAGTTCTGTCCTATAAAAAGGAGATAAGTGATAATTCATAATCCCCCTCCAGTTCCATATTCCCACGTGATATAAATAAATATATTTAGAATTTAAGTACAATGGTTTTTAAAATGTACTGGAAATTATTCATTTAAATAAGATGCTTTCCTATAAAAATAATTACCAAGGCATATTATATGTTTACTTGAACAATGGTACCTGAACAATGGTATCATTCAAACATTTGCAAAACGCTTTTGAAATTATTTCTAATTATATATTGAACTATACAAATAATCAGGGTCGTTACTGTATTACACCTTATTTTTTAACCTCAAAATGTTTAACATATCTTTATTTAAACCCTCTTGAACACATAACACTTTTTAAGTCTTCTTATTTATTTTTTTTAATTTTTAAATTTTTAAAAAAGGTTTTATTTATTTATTTGACAGAAGGACAAAGAGAGAGAGAGAGCACAAGCAGGCAGAATGGCAGGCCGAGGGAGAGGAAGAAGCAGGAGGAGAGCTGAAAGCCTGATGCGGGGCTTGATCCCAGGACCCTGAGATCATGACCTGAGCCTGAGGCCGATGCTTAACCAACTGAGCCACCCAGGGACCCCTGAGTCCTTTTAATATAGAATAAATATAGATACATAAAATCACAACAAATAAATTTATAGCTAAGAATTACGTATAATATAATATGTATTATATTATAAAAATAACATATGTTTTATATATATATATATATATATAGTCTGTTTAAGGATGAACACTCTTATAATCAGCATTGGGATTGAGAAATAATAGTTTTCTAGTCACCCCATAATAACCTCTTGCTCTGTCCCAATTATAATTGCAATCTATGCCTTCCTCCCCAAATTCAACTACTTTTTGACTTTTATAAATTCATTCCTTTGTCTCCTTATATATTTATTATTCAAAATATGCATACTTTGATACTTTCTCTAGACACTATGATTTATTCATGCCCATTTTTGAAATGTGATATATCTTTTAGTCATCTGGAAGCTAAAGGCTATCCTTCCATCCCTTTATTTTGTTTACAATCTATCTGTTGTAGAACCCAGGACATTTGATCTGTAGAGTTTCCCATAATTTGCATTTTGCCAGTTGCTTATGCTTAAGGGGCAAACAGCATATCCTTCTGTCCTCTGTATTTTCTGCAGATTAGATTCCAGAGTTTTGATCAGATTCAAGCTCAATCTCTTTGGCAAGACCATTTATGTAGTGTGTTCTTTTGTCAGAAAGGATATATTATCTGACTTTATCTTTTTGTGATTTTTGCAGATATTGATTCATGGCCTCCATCATTAGTCACTGATATTTGATTGTGTCATTTCTTTTCTTTTTGTTTTCATTTATAGTTTAACCTCTTTAATAAAGAAATATTTACCTTGATTTATTACTTGGTTACTCAGTGGTATAATTCCTGTTGGAAAGACAGGATAAAAGCTTGATTCCTTAACTAGATTTACCAGTTCTCAAGAAAATGAATTTGTTTCCATATTAACTCCTGAAAACGACCATTTTTAAAAATAATATCTTTATGTATTTATGAACTTAAACATATCATATGGGTTGCAATCCATTGCAATGATTTTTCTCACTGAAATTCAAATTTTACCTATATTTGGCCAGTGGAGGCCTCTTCAAATTGGATCTTGAGTTCTTTTGATGTGACGTTATAGTCTTTGAAGATTCTTTGCTATCTAGTGTGACAGTTTTTCCAGGTGCATCTCATACATTTCTCATATCAAATCTGAAATCAGCCATTTTAACTATGGAACCCATGTTTCTTTTCGTGGGAAATGGTACTTTGATACTCAATGCCCCCTGCAATTGGGTTGACTATTATTTCTAGGTCTTTTCAATAGAAAGAATGAGGGTGTGTTTAAAGATAGGATATATCATATATTCGTATTAATACTTTCCATTCAAATTCAAAATCTAGGGGCGCCTGGGTGGCTGAGTCAGTTAAGTGTCTGCCTTCTGCTCAGGTCATGATCCCAGGACTCTGGGATCAAGCACGGCATCGCGCTCCCCAATCAGCTGGGAGCCTGCTTCTCCCTTTGCCGCCCCACCCCCCCCGCAGCTTGTGCTTTCTCTCTCAAATAGATAAATAAAATCTTTAAGAAAATTTTTTTAATCTGTGATAAATTTTCTTATTTCATACCAAGAATCCTGGTTGTCAGGGATACAGGATGATAAGAATATCCCATAATTATCCATTTCCTTTATTGCACATGATGCGTGCTACAACATAAGAATGACAATAGTAGGGGCGCCTGGGTGGCACAGCGGTTAAGCGTCTGCCTTCGGCTCAGGGCGTGATCCCGGTGTTCTGGGATCGAGCCCCACATCAGTCTCCTCTGCTATGAGCCTGCTTCTTCCTCTCCCACTCCCCCTGCTTGTGTTCCCTCTCTCGCTGGCTGTCTCTATCTCTGTCAAATAAATAAATAAAATCTTTAAAAAAAAAAAAAAGAGAATGACAATAGTAATACTGCCATCCCAGTACAACTACTGAAATAATTATATGTGTGTGTTATTGCTTATGCCCTTCTCATTCTCCCATGTTTATGGTGGCACCGTTTTTTTTATTAGCAGAGAATATGGCCATTACATAATATTTTACCTCATTTTTAAATCCTCAGTGGGTCTCAGTTTTATAAGAGACATATTGAATGTTCACCCCTCGTTCTTATATCAATATCTATTTCTGTTGGTTGGCTAAAGCTTGTTCTCTAATACAGCCTTAGGAACATGGATACATTGTCTGAGTCTTTACATACTAATAGTTTGTGCCTTTTATGCTTCACAGTAAGATTGGTTGGATATAAAATTCTTTGTGCATTTTCTTTTCTTTAGTAGCTCACATGTATTACTCCATTTTCTTCTGACATAAAGTGCTGGTGTCCAAAAATCTGATAATCTAAGTTTTCTTTCTTTATTTGTTGTTTGTTTTGTTTTGTTTTATCTTTTATCAAGATAGACAAAGAATTTTGTCTCTTTCTTTAACATTCAGTAATTTATCAGAATAGGTCTTGAAACTGATCATCCTGGAATGCCATTTTGGGGAATGTCGTGTTCTCTTTCAATATCTTCCTTCCTCCCTTTCCTTCCTTCCTTCTTCCTTCCTTCCTTCCTTCCTTCCTTCCTTCCTTCCTTCCTCCTTCCTTCCTTCCTTCCTTCCTTCCTTCCTTCCTTCCTTCCCTCTCTTTCGGTAAACATTTCCTTGATTATATGTTCTAATATTGGCTCTGTTATGTTCTTTATTCAGTTTTCTTCTTAAGACATTCTCATTACCCATATGTTGGATGTTATTTGTCTATGTTCAATATAATCCCTTTTTTTTCAAAAACATTTTCTTTATTCATTTCTTTATGATTTAAGAAAATTTTCTCCTTTTTATCTTATATTCTTTTCAGGCATTATTTTTTTATATTTAGTCATTCCTGTTATTCTTCTAAGTTAGTCTTTTTAAATGATTTTTCTTTTATTTCTAGTTTTTCCTAAATTCAGTCATCTGATTATTGAAAGTTTCTAGCTCTGATTTATTTTGTCCTTCTGTGTGTTTATGGGCATGCACTTTCATGTGCTCTTATTGTTTACAGAAAGCTATCTTGCTCTTTATCATTATTTTTTATATCTTGAAACAGCTAAGTAAGAAATTTAATCACAATACTTTTTTGTTGCTCACCTTCCCCCCCCCCTTTTTTTTAACTAGAAGAAGTTGGGTTTCAGGAAAACTTTTCTAACCTCACAGAGCTCTCTTTTCTGTTGTTTTAATGCAATGTTAAAATATATATATATATATATATATATATATATATATATATATATATATATATATGGCCAAAGGCTTTTTGAGACTTCGTGGCACTGTCTTCCCCCCGCCCCCCAGTCTGGACCTTCTCATTTCTTAAGCTCTATTGATCCAGTCAGTGTTGATGACACTCAGCATTTGCTCTTCCATGCAGGGCCTTGATGTGGATGTTTCGTTTCGAGAACTCACAGGGGCCACTCTGCTCCGGCCACCTGTAGATCTTCCTTCCATAGGCTCTATGCATTTGCCCACCATCGGAGAAAGCAAAACCTCTACCACTTTCAGATACTATTCTTATAGAATCCACCATACTATCCAGCAAAGATCTGTTGTCCATTTTAAGGTTCTCCTTGCTTAGCATTGTCAGGAACCTATTGCTTCCCTCTGCTTCTTTCAGTGCAGATATTGATTTAGACCCTGTGGCTGTTGGTGCTTTCTCTCTATGTACTTGTAATTTGGGGTTTCTGAAGATAACATTGCCATTTTTGTTTCATTGTAAATATTGTCTTGTGTTTTTGAGTGTGCTAACTACTTTCTCTGTTTTGTTGTGATTGGTAGAGTTAAAAAAATTATATCCCTGCTACAAATTTTCGAATCTCCAACACTTAAAAGTTTTATTGTAAATAATTTTCACTGGTTATCAAACTTAAACTATTCTCTTTGAAGAACGTTGGCAGTCTGGGGGTCAGCAAAAGTAAATGGCACATCAGTAACATTTTTATTATAAATTGCTTAAATAAGACCTCTGAAGGAGACAAACATCATTTGAGTCCACAAGTTTTGATAGATATATTTTAAATAATGAAGTAACTTATTTCATTTTTCATAGTCCTATATGTAGACCAACTTGGGAGTACCTATTGAACAAATCCTGAGATGGAGCCATTGTTTATATTGTGGTTTCTGTGAATGGAACCCTTGGAGACAATTTGAAGAACAGTGACTTTTACTTAGATTATGATATGTGTGTTTCCCCCTGCACTCGTCAACAACTTCATCTCTGCTTAAATGAAGAATTAACGATAAAAAAACTGCAACAGTTTTTTTAAGCAGAGAACTAATATTTTACCCATGTGATCAAACGTGGTTCTTAGTGATGCTATTTTGAGTATATATTTTATATACATAGATTCCATATCATCAAGAAGCTCTTGTGTGCATGTGTATATGTGTGCACTCTTCTAGGCTTTAAAAAAATTGCTTTATTCATATCTAGTACGTGAGAGAGTAAGTATAAACACCTATCCTTGGATTTCTATAAATGCATCTAACTATGAGAGACTGACTCTCGGGGGTTCTGTCCCTTCGCAGACACCCTGGGAATTTGAGAGGAAATAATCTCTTACTTTGAAGTATACCCTGAAACAATGCTGTGATCATCAGCCCTGTGGTAATTGTGTGAGTGAATTACTTTGGCCTCCTGAAAGATGACGCTTTTATTGGGTTATGCTTCTAAAAACAAGCCCCAATAACTACTACCACAAATACACAGACAAAATTATCGCTCTTTCTTCTGGCTCTGTCCATGAGTTCATATTTAACTTAAGATTTGCCTATGAAACTGTTTTCCTGACAAGGAGTCACTTACTGCCGTGGCACCTTTTCGCTTGATTATTAAGATTCCTTCTCCCCGTTCTCCCTCGAGCTTTAATTACAGCATTGCAGCATGCTCAAAACACGCTGCCAGATTTCTTCCTTGTACGGGAGACAGAACACATATTTCACATCCCCTGCACGTCCTTTATCCCTCTTATTGATTTCCTAGGCAATTCTGTATTGATTTTATCTTCATATTTCAATGCCTTCTTGGTCTTTTTTATTTTTCTGAGCTCTTAGAACTCTGGATTTCTCCTTGTTCAGTCAGGTCATCCAATTAGGATTTGTGTATGATCTTCTTTTGCCACTCTGAGGACTCTCTGTGATCCAGGCTGTAACCCAAATATTCTTATCAGGGTGACTTTTATCTCAAACCCAAACTGTCTAACTAAGCTCGGGTACCCTCACTACCGTTTGTCTCAAAGTGTGAAAAGAACTTTTGCAAGAACCTTCCTGCCCAAGTATCACTCTCGGGACCCCTGCCTTCAAACCCTCTCCTGCCATCTGTGTTACTTCTTTGCTTGTTATTGGTGCCATGGCTTTGTCCTCAGAGCTTTGCGGCCTCAGAGCACCTGCAGCAGTGCTAGCAACAGGAGAGGCTACAGGGCCTCATCTCACTCTCGGTTCTCTTCTTATAACACGTTACTCTGGCTTGGGAGCTATGATGAGCCTGACTCCTCATGGTGGAACGAAGAACACAGGCTGTCCTTGGGGCAGTAGATACCATGACGGTTTTTACAAGGGAAGACCAGTGCCTAATTTGCATGCCTGAGTGGATAAAGCACTTTGAAACAAAGGAGAACAGCAAATGCCACCTGTTTGCAGGTGTAAGCCAGGGTATGACCTTCTTTGGAGTGAATTTTACAACAGGTCTTGCTCAAGAAAGTCGATCACCAAATGCTGTAATTCAAGGTTCATAGAAACTTGAAATTCGGAGAGAAAAATAAAATATGCCCTAGCCTTTCATGCCAAAATATATGGGGCCATACTCTGAAAAAAAAATATTTCTTTCATTGTTGACAGTTTTTTTATTACACTCTGAAAACCAGAAAGGCAAATAAGTGAACCTTAGATTAATCCTTCCTTTAATTACGATTTTTTTTTCAGGCTTTGTTTAAATTTGCATGTTTGTGCTCTACCAGTCTGCCTACAGATCTTTAGTTCTGTGTGAGCCCTATTTGCAGAGATATCAAGTTCATTACTGTGACTGCAGAGCAATGAGATTGACAATAGCAAGTGATTTTAATCAATGAAATGCTGTGCTCGTCTATTTACTTGTTGCAGTTTACCAACATCAATAGAATGTTGTCTGTTTTTGTTTTCCCCTACTCCTAACTGCTAAAGATAGGAAGATCATTATGTAACTCCCCAATTTTATTCTAGGTAATGTTCTTTGGTTTTAAAGAATAGGAAACGAAGCCATTAGGTCTATTAGTCCAATTAAGTAGGAAGAGTTTCTACAACTGAAATGGTTATTGCATAAATGGAACTCATTGGATGCAATTAGAATACAGCTTTAGCTTTCCTCCTATTCAAATCCATTCTTGTGAGCTGAATTGTTCCGTTTCCCTCTCGCTGTGTAATATGCTCTATCAGTGCCCCAGCCTGATTTCCTAACCTGGCAGGCCACAGCCAGGAGTGAAGGTAAGACTAGCTCTGTGAGGCAGTTTCCAGAGCTTCCCTGTAGGACCAGATCTAATATTGAAATTAATCTCCAGCTGAGATCACTCTCTTGTTTAACTTTCTTCTTCTCCCCTCCCCTCCCCTGCTGCCCCCATCACTTTCTCCTGAGAGCTGTTAGCCCAAAATACCACTTACACAAGGATCCCATCTTAGACTCTGCTGCTAGGGAACCCGACCAAAGACATCCCAGATAAAATCTTGCACAGAACCCATGGCTCATTTGTTTACATGTAGAAAAAGAAATTCTCTTAGCTATTCTTCCTAGGAATAGTTTTATTTCAGTAACTAAAAAGTTTCGTCCTGACTAATAGCCAAAGCTTTGAACTTCTTTCATCCAACTTGGGCCTGGAGGTGAGGGGTGATGAGTTTTCTGCTTTCCCTCTTTTACTCTGTGCTTGTGCTTCCTGGCCCCTCCCTGGCAGCTGCTGGCCATAGTGAGGTCTTCTCATTCGTCCAAGCTTGAAGCCTAGTAGAGAGAAGAGAGAGGGGCAGGAAAAATCTTAGCTGGATAAGATTTCATTTCTCATTGTCTCTTTTTGACTATCGTGGATGTTTAGAGTTGATTTTAGTATTTATCTCTTGGATGCTTTTGTTAACTCTTCAGCAATACATCCATTAAGAACTTATTGACAACCAGTAAGGACTCTCTCAGCTACCTGCGTTGATCCGTGCTTTAGGCTCTGGGCATTAACTCCACTCAGCCTCTTGCTTTTGGGACTTCAGCACCATGTCAGGCAGATGCTTGGGCTGGATCTCTCTTTAAATGACCCTACAGCTATACCTGAGTATTACACCTCAGCACAGTGTGCACAGGGCCCTGGCAGACCCATCTCTGAAACCAGCCTTGGGTAGGAGAACGACTGTCTGCCATTTGAGGCCTCTTGATTGACCAGCTAGAAGGCAGCTCTGCTTACTGCCTTTCATCTGTTGTAATTTTTAAATGTAACTCTGACAGCAGTTGGCTGTGTTCAACAGACTCCAGTAGAACACAGATGGAGCTTTTCCGGTAAGGTCCTTAAGAGCTCATTTCTCGGGTGCCTGGGTGGCTCAGTCAGTTAAGTGTCCGCCTTCGGCTCAAGTAATGATCTCAGTGTCCTAGGATCCAGGCTCTGTGTCAAGATCCCTGCTCAGCAGGGAGTCTGCTTTTTCCTCTCCGTCTCCTTCTGCCCCCCCCCCGCCTTGCATGCTCTCTCTCTCTCTGCTCTCTCTCTCTCTCTCAAATCAATAAATAAAATCTTTTTTTTTTTTTTTAAAGCTCATTTCACTAGACTTGATGTAAGGAGGAGGCACATTCTATCCCTGCTCCATGGAGAGAGAAAACTTCCATTATACTGATAATTACCTCAAAATACGTTCTCTTCACCTTCAATACCTCCAAGATGTGTGAGGTGCTAAGGGCTAAAAAAATAGTTTTTGAATCTCTCTCTAAAAGTCCAGTGTCTCCCTTAGCTTTGGATTGTGGAACTGGTTTGCATGTACTGTGTTTAGGTCCCATAAAAACTGTGCCAGAAGAAATGCCATTTATATATAATTTGCAAAGAATAACTTATAGTCTAACTAATATCCATGATGAAAAAGTAAACTTCAGCTAGAACTAAAGAGACTGGATGTGAGAAATTGGAAATTGGAAACTGATATCTCTCTCTCCCTTTTTCTCTCTCTGTGTTGTCTCAAATTTTTCTTGTCTCCTTATGACTACTTCCTGTTCCCATATTTGATTCTTAATTTATGCCCTCCATAATTTCAGCTTGTATGTGGCATTGGCTTACCATCACCTCTGCTCAAACCCTTCCATTGAATCACTTGTCACCTCTCTCCAGGTCTTGCAGTTTGAACCACTGAGAATGAGAATCTGATTGGTCAATGCGAATGCAATGGAATGGTTCCATAGTGTCATTTGTCCCCTGATTCAGTCACCTGTTTCTAGCTAATTCTGAGGAGATGAAGGCAGGATGGTTATTTAAAAATGACTCCTGAAGAATGCCTCTTCTGTAAGGGCTGTAGATTTGGACAGTCATCACAGATGGGGAACATATCCAGAAATGTATCTTAAAATTTATCTACAAGTGTCATTTCCCAACTTTTCCTACCCTCCAAGTTTGGACTTTACCACTCTATATGGTTTCCTCAGGCTGTGTCCCGAATCCATTTCATCATTTGTGATATTTACTCTGACTATAAACTCTAGCTTACTTTAGTCCTTTGTCTAAATCTGAGCCATTTTTTATGAGACCAAACATCATTTCTCTCAGAAAAGCTGTTCCAAACCTTCCAAAAGGGCTCTGGCTCTGAGTTCTTGAAGTGCCTTAAAGATGCCCCTATCTTATCAACGGTCAGCACTGGCCTTATTCTGACTTTTCACATTTATGAAGCTGTTTTTCACAATAGAGTCTTAGTGGATGTCATCCTTGTAGCTTCAAACTCTACTAGAGTGAACGAAGAGAACAGAAAATAGAGGTAGTGTTATTTTACACAGTGAGTTCAGGGAAGGCATGTCTGGGAGTGGGTAAGTAAAGAAAACAACACTGCAGGAGGTGAGCTAGTAGCATATTTGGAGGAAAAGCATTCCAGGCCAAAAGAAGAGCTAGTACAAAGACCTTGAAGCAAGAATAGCAAGGAGGCCTGTATGGTCATGCTGGAGACATGGTACACCCAGCAAAGCATCATGAGCTCACATTAGCCCTTTTATCAACTGCATCACAGCATTAATTCAAAGCAAGCTCCCCTTATGCTAAAGAGGGCTGTACTCTGGTGCTCATAGATGAACTCACATTTTTCATGTGAACTCATATTTCTTCTGGGCATTCTGAATGTTTGTATTTACCAATAAATGCCTCTTTTGTTATTGAGTGCAATGTCTGTCAGAGAGTGTAACAATTTAGTATATAAAATATTTTGCTTAATTATTCAGAGGTCCTTGACTTTTCATTAAAGCTAATTCCAGAGGCTTCTGGGTGGCTCAGTTAAACATCCGACTCTTGGTTTTGGCTCAGGGCATGATCTTGCAGTCGTGAGATTGAACCCCACGTCAGACTTCATGCTTAGTGGGGAGTCTGCTTGAAGGTTCTCTCCTTCTGCCCCTCCCCCACTCCCTCTCCCTCTCTCTCTCTCAAATAAATAAATAAATCTTTAAAGCTAATTTCAAAACAGAGTCCACACTGTCTGTAGCAGAATTACAAAGATCTAAGGAAAATCATGGGTTTTAGCATTAAGAATTTTGATTCCTAAGTTAAAATTTTGGTTAAGTTTCTGGTTTTGTATTTTATTATTTACCAACTTACTATCTTACCTTATAAGTGTTTTGAAGAAAAATATGAATATTAAAATGATTATATAACTACCGTCCTACTACCAGCCCACTCAATCTACTTCAACATTTCTCAAATAAGAGAAAACATCATAGCTCTGAGGTTCAATGGATGTGTCTTAGGATTTTAAGTAGTTTATATAAATTGGCATATTTTGTGGATTTCTCTGAATGATAATCTCAAAAATGTTTGTACAAGCATATTTTGGACATTTCAATGGCCCTTTCATAATTCGCTATTGTAATTTCAACATCTATGTGTGCATTTATGCTTATGATCATAAAAAAGAATACTTTTTCAATGACCTTGGGCTAATGAGAAAAGGACAGGGATGGAATGTGCTTAATAAGCAAACACTACATTTGCGACAAGTTGAAGGTAAGATGATGTCAAGGTACAAAATAAGGACCGTTCTTGGTAAGTAATTGAAATAGAAAAAGTGGTGACAGAATGGGACCATCACACGGAGTTCAGGGTATAATCTTGTGCCGAAGCGGTATTATATTCAGCAGCAGTTTATTTACAGGAAAATGACTTCTTCAGTCCTGTGAAATAAATTACCTTATTTATATTTTTTATTTCTAAATTCATTTGTATGTAACATATAAATTTGTTTGTCTTTTAGAGTCGTACCATAAAGAATGCATTCCACTTTTAGGTTTATAGCATATAATTAATAAAGCGGTTTGTATTAAAATTGGACAGCTCTGAGAATTTGCTATTTTTTAAAATGGGTGAAGATTTTATCCAAGTTTGATAAGTACTGCAATATTGTAATATACTCACTTTGTGGAAAATGAAGTGATTAGTAAGAGAAAAAAAGAGAAAGATATATAAGGGTATTTTAACCTTTCTGGACAAAAGCGACTCTGCACATATCATGAAAGTAAGTTCAAGGTCTCCTGTGTTACTATAGAAGTTAACATTGCAGAGTCACCTGAAAGTAATTTCAAACAACAGTAAAAAAGATGAGTGAATTAGTCACTCGGAGATATACATTTGGGGCAAATGCTCATACTTTCAAATTAAAGCATTGTGGAAAGTAAGTGAACTATACTGTGCTCCTTTTGTCCTCTATGCTTTTTATATGAGGTTTACTCACGTAGAAAAGTTAATCATATTTAATAATTTCACGTTTTTTAAAGGTACAACATTGTATTTTGCTTCTTCGCAGTGAAAAAGAAAGATACAAAACATTTCGATAGACTTTGATCAATGTAAACATTCCTAAGGTTCCTGTCTTTAGACTCAAATGTGAAGGCAGATGACAAAAACAGAGGGATAAAAAAGAAGAGAGCTGGGACAGAGCAGTGTCTTTGTGATGCTAATAGTACTCCCCAGCTTTCTCTTTTCCTGAAGTTGAGGTGTTTGTGTGATGGTGTAACTTGCCCTATAATCTCTGGAAAACGCTAGACTCTTATGAGAAGATCAGAGTGAGCCAATGGGTGTTAAGCCCAAACAATGGCTACCATGCTGTTCTGCATAAGGTGGTTTAGAGGTTCTGTCCAGAAGCACAGCAGCATTTCTCTGCTCTGACTCGGAGGGCTGGAAGTGAGAAGGAGCTAAAGCAATGTGTGAGGATGCATGTATCTGGGGAGGGAATGTCAAGGTCCTTTAAAAAGAATTCTCCAAGGTTAATTTGAATTTCCATGGTATGTTACCCTTTCCAGTAATTGCTGATAGTAAGTTACTGAACATTGAGGCCAGGTGTGGGTGACAGTTGAAATCTCAGTAGTGAAAAAAAACGATCCAGAAACTAACTAGATTTTGAGGGAAACCCCCCCGAAAAGTATACACAAACTATATGATAAAAATATGGAATAAAAACACAAGATAGGAAGCATACACAAAAGATTGAGGGGAATGAAGAAATATGAATTCATAGGCACAGCCTAAGAGAAATAAAGTAAAATGATTCAGATAACCAGGATGTAAGGGAATGCATATCACTAGTTTTTTTTTTTTTTTAAAGATTTTATTTGTTTATTCGACAGAGATAGAGACAGTCAGCGAGAGAGGGAACACAAGCAGGGGGAGTGGGAGAGGAAGAAGCAGGCTCATAGAGGAGGAGCCTGATGTGGGGCTCGATCCCATAACGCCGGGATCACGCCCTGAACCGAAGGCAGACGCTTAACGACTGAGCCACCCAGGCGCCCCAAGGGTCATTCTACTCTTAAACATGATAAATTTCTTAAAAAACAACAACAACAACAACCAGGTAACAGAAGATAAACAATAGGTTTAGTGCCACATACATTTTAAAAGCACGAAAGTGGTAAAGATGTAAATTAGCCAGGCAGACGCTTAACCGCTGTGCCACCCAGGTGCCCCAAATCACTAGTTTTTTGACGTGAACTGCAATGCCATCCAGAAGTCAGAGCAAACACTTATTTACAACTAAAACATCTTCAAATTAGCCATCAAGTAAATCATTATTAATTAGATGTCCTGTTTTTAAATACTAAAGAATTTTTCAGATGTTTAGGTAAATTACATTATCACGTCCCTTGTGAGCTCCAAAATTACAATTTAAGTTTTGATGTTGGCAACTGGAATTTTGACCCATCATTTATTTTCTTCATCATCACCGTGTCTTTTATTGCCATTTCGAATTTATTTTTTGGCTCGTACATAGATTTTTAAAAAAATTCTGGCGCAATTTTCCATAAGAGGATTTAATCTATATACCCAGGTATTCTTAGTAGACATTCCCAGCATTTTAGAACTTCTATTTCAGCACATCTGCAAAAGCAGCACACCGATGGAGTATAAATCCCCCAAACCATTCCCTCCATTCAAAGCTTATTAGAAAATCTCTGGCATTTCAAGGGCAAGACACACTATTGAACGTGATTCAGTAGGTAAATCTTTATTTATTTCTATTATCTTCCTCCTCTTCTTTCCTGGAATGTACCCTTTATTTTACATTCCAGTTTGACTAATAATCACGTTTTAGACTAATAATCACGTTTGACTAATAATCACTGAACAGCCCGAGTGCCCTAACCTCAGTTGTGCTGACTGGCTCTCGCCCTGCATTGATTAAGAGTTCCCAGAGATAACAGTGTGTGCGGGCGCGTGAATAATCTCCTTGCTTCTCAAGTCAATTCTTGTGCTGCTCCGCAGTCTGGCAGTAACACCCACAACTTGGGTAGCGAGGGGCTAGCTGTGAACTCTGAAGTAGCATATGGATGACCTTCTGTTGAAAAAATAAAAATAGAAAAATTAATATTAATATCATAATTTTTTTTCCCAACGAAAAGAAAATACTGAAACATTTCCCTCTTCTGCTCTGACTTTTCCTTGGTGACAAATTATATGCTTAACAATCAACCTGGTCAATTCCTCGCAAATTTAGAACCTAATCTGATAAAAGTAAAGACATTACCATTGTTAAAACAAAAAACAAAAAGCCCAACAACAAAGAACTAGAGGAACTTGCAAAAAAGGAAGGTGTTTTTGATCCTAACCACCCAGGGCTGGCCACCACGAAAACTTCACCTCTGTAATCTATGTCACAGTTTAGCTCAGTCATCAACCCTGTAACTGAACCAGTCCCCCCACTGGTCTCTCTTTTGCTAAGTTTTTCACTTCCCAACCCTGCTCCATGTTGCTGAGTTATCATCCTAATTCACGAAATCAGTCACATCATAGTGAGGTTCACAGATGACTCCCCATTACCTACAGAAGAAAGTGTATGCTTCTTAGCATGGCAAGAAAGTGTCTCCTTTCTTGTGTGCTAGTCTGATTGTCCAGGGTTATTTCCCAACAAACTCATCCCTCTACAAGCCTCCCACCCAATCTTGCTCTTGCAGCCTTCACTTTATGCTCTAGATACATGTGATAATTTGCCACATTCTTACCTATCTAGGCTCATGCTGTTCCTCTTTAAGTGATCTTTCTTATCTTGATGTATACCTGTAGTCACTTGACAAAGCCTAACACAGATGAAGCCTCCTTTTACTTTCTCAGGGCAATCAATGAACTTTGTTTCTCAGAATATTACACTGTGTATATCAAATATTCTATTAGGGTTATTTCTGGTTATTGTTTTTATCAATAGATTTTGAGGTCCCAAGAGGGCAAAGACTGTATTGTATTCCCTTATGATTTCTCTGCTATCTCCTTAATTTGGCTGGTAAACAGGACCCTTATCTAATTTTTTCCCCCATCCAGTAGCTTGAGCCTCTACAGATGATAAGAAAGATTCTGTCGTGTATTGACCGCACGAGGGTTAACACAAATAAAGTTGGTGTCCATACACAAAGGTATACAGCACTACTAATTCTTTAATCTTAGGTTTTCTCTAGAAATGCTCGCCTTAAAAGTAGAACCTATTGTTATGCTAATGACTGGATTAAATTATTATTTTTAATTTTAGGAAGTTAGGCACAGTAGAAAGAGTACAAGCTTTGCAATCAGAAAAGTCTCAGTTCAGAGGTGCCTGGGTGGCTCAGTCGGTTAAGCATCTGCCTTCGGCTCGGGTCATGATCCCAGGGTCCTGGGATTGGGCTCCCTGCTCAGTGGGGAGTCGGCTTTTCCCTCGCCCTCTGTTCCTCCCCCCTGCTCATGCCCTCTTTCTCTCTCAAATAAATAAATAAAATCTTAAAAAAATAAGAAAGGTATCAGTTCAAATTTTATTTTCCCACATACTAGCTACTACACCAAAGAAAGTTACTTCTTAGATGTACCGTATGCAAGTGAGAATTAAGGATGGATATATACTTTCAAGGATGTTTTGAATGTTTGGGTAGATAGAACTGGGTTGAATGATAAACAATTGCCAATATTCTATCGTCTTTACCTACAAACACAGAGTAGTTTTGCTGTGGAAGGCAGTATATGTGGTTCTCTATGGGATAGAAGATCAGTCAATGGTCAGTCTTCAGTAGATGATGCATTATGAGGTAGTTATTATAATATTCCTATCCTTATCATGTGATGATGATGCCTAGGACATGGATTGCTCTGCCCACCATTTCTCCTCCAGTCTTGTTATAATTAAGGCACATACTTTAACTTGGCTTAGTTATGCATGAGAAATACAGTAAAACTGCCTGGGCTGGTCACAACGTGAGCACATGGAAATAACCAATTGAGCAGTTAACCTGCTATAGTTATGAGAACTAGTGGCTGCAAAGCATTAAATTCAATCACTGTTAACTGAGCCTCTACTATGAGTTGGTATTTTCGGTGCAGGAATAAAAAGGCAAGTGAGATGCAGCCCCTGTTTTGAAATGCTTACGGTGAGCTGTTACGCAGACTAGACAGTGATATGCTTGAAAAGAGATTTAAGAGAAAGATATCAGAATGCAGGGAGAGAGGGGAAGTTTTGTTTTACTGTTGGGATCTCCATACCTGTCTAATCTTTGGGAAAGCTCTGGTGCTTCTATATATGTCTTAATATTGTGGACTTTGAAATTTAATTCAAGCCATTCATTTTAATGGGATTCTGAACAGTTTATGAGCATGGTATAACAAGGAATCATTGCTGATTTTTTCCCCCTAGTATCTCTATCCCTTCAGGGCTAATGTTGCTCTCCTTTCTCTCTGTCTCTGTGTTATATATATGTGTATTAAAATATATATGAATATATAGTCTGCATAGTATATGTGTATAAACTGCCAGACTCCATTCCAAATCAGGGAAGATGGGCAGAGCTTCAGTAATATGTTGGCTTCTGGAAAGTGCTCCAAAACCAATAAGGAAAGCAAGCAACTATTTCACCTCTGTGTTGTGACTGGTGGTTTGCAAGGTCCTTTGGGTGTTTAGGGAATTAGAAAAGTATATGAGGTACTGAAGAGCAGTTCCACATAAATAACATTATTCCTTATTGACATGGTTGTTAATGTTTACTGTTTAACCCTAAACAACATTATTTCTTGGTGACGTAGTTTAGGAATTGTTCAAGGGCAATTGTTATTTGACTTACAGAAATTGCCCATAAATATTGAACGAAAGTAATCCAGTTTTGTATAGGATTACACAGATTTATTCTGCAGGACCAGAGACTCTATTTCTATGCACCATCTAAAAAAGGCAGGGAAGTAACTTTAACTTTCACATCTTCAGTTATTTTTACCTAAGTTTTTCCTCCCTTTACTTTTTACTTAGTACAGAAAGCACTGAAGAGAAAATTGGATATTTTCAAAATGTGTCTCGGATCATTATTTGCATATATCTACCTGAGAGGTGGGCGGACCTAGAGGAGTTACGTGCTTTCAGAATATTCTATTTTAAATCTGACAAAGCACATCTATAATCAAATATTCAATTATAAATACAGATACACTGAAGGAAAACAATTTTTAAGAAACATGTCTGTATTCTTCCCTTTGCTCTTTATGTTCCAATTTCAGCCACTCAAATTGCAAATGAGTTTCATACGAACAGGATGTTAACAATGAGCTCCACGGAGTTTTGTTACATTTCCCAGGCACAGCCCTTCACGTCTTATGGTGAGGTGTCTTTTTGTTTTGATGACAACACACTTTATCTTTTATTTACAAATATTTCTCTTTCCCCTACAGTGATGCAATGGGTCTCCTTTAAAACTAGCATTTTCAGAACTGACTTCACTTTAACAAATATTTTTCTTCCAATTTCCCCTTAAACAGAAATTCTCTCATTACAGAGTTTAGAAGCAAAAGAAGTTTTGCATAGTAAGGGGAGTTGTTATTTCGAAATCTGTTTATAATACACTGTTCCTCAAATTTCAATGCTAATTATCTTTCAAAAGAGACATGACTTCTCTAGAGGAAATAGGGTGCACTAATATTGTGTCATAAGGAAGAGAATCCAAAAGGGAAATAAATTTCCACAGAAAGTATGAATGGCTGGTGTAAGCTGAGGACATCGGAAAAAAGACCCAGCCAAACTCTGAGCATGAATATCCAGCCAAATTAGCAAATGTTTCAATGCCTTTTACTTCTCTTATTTGAACAATTGCTTAATTGGGGCATTTTATATTTCTGCATTTCCCTCTTTAAAATAGCCAATCAAGAGGGAATGCAAATGTTGAATCATGAAAGTGTATTTTGATTTTGTAAGGGCATCCACTGTTGAGAGGAAATGTTTCTTTAAAAAAGAAACTCTAAAATCCCTTCAAGAGGATTCCTATTTCTTTTGGTATCGCACTATGTCTACAGGAAAAATCTCAATGCTTCTAATGAAAGACGACATGCACGTATTCCTCTCTAATTTGGGATGGAGGTTATGGAACTGTGATTACTCCCCCGAACATCTGCTTAAATTCTCTAAATATGTACAGGTAGAATATTTTTTAGTATGGATGTAAGTATAATAAGCTTATCTTATTCCGACAACATGATACAAAGCAAAAGCAAAAAGATTAATGCCAGTACAGTCAAAAAAGAAAAAAGGAAGGATTAATGCATACGATAAGACGTTCTTAATCATGCTTCCTGTGTGGATTTTGACATCAAATGGAAAGTGAGTGGTAAACATGGAAGTTTAAAATGCACCTTACTTGGTTTCGAGTGACTAAAAGCATTCAGACCCACTATTGGTTTCATATCTACAAACCTTCAGTTTGTAGAAGATGCATTACCCAGAGTCAGAAAACACACTCTGCAGTTTTGCTTTGGGTTAATGCTCCTTACTAAAAATTCAGTTTATAGTGAAATAATCGCCTTCCCTTACTATTTTAAAATGCCAAACAAATCTGAGGTATCATTACAATTTGAAAGAAAAATTCTCCTGTTTTAAACTGCAGAATGAGACGTGTCGTTCTAATAGCAAATGGTTTGCTTCTAGAAAAGCGTAACCGTGTGTATGAGTGTGTGTGTCTGTGTGTGTGTGTATACAACATACACATCACAGCATGCAACACACAGGAAACATCGGCGAAGGATCCAAATTGGGCAATATTATGAAGAGTTAATTCCCATTGGCTACAAGCTATAGACTATCACAGCCAAACTGGAAGCTTGCGTCTAACAGTTTATTTCTCTTATTTCAAAATTAGCTGAAGGAGCAGACACACAAGCATATATTAGACCTTGAACAAGAATAATAGCCAAATATATGTGTGTAGAATCTAAAGATGGAGAGGAAGTTTAAGGTTTATGCTTTCAGTTGCTTCAAACCAAACAATGTACATTTCAAAGTTCCAAAGGCATATTTGCACAGACATTCTAATTATTAGTGCACTTTATCTCTGCTGGCTCAACGTGGTTCTCAGCTTTTTAATCACTTCTCTACTGGCACAGCTAATGTGCCTACAAGTTGTCTAGAATTTTAATATTGCTAAATTTAGTGACACAAGTTGTGATTAAATTGTGAAAACTTGTTTAATGCAAACCCTGATTGAAAAGAATACATGCTTATTTAAGGAAAATGTACAACTTTGCAAAAATTATATAGCGCTATATATAGTTCCACATTTAACAGCTTTACCAACCTGCAAAAAAGTTGGTTCTTGTAGAAAACTGCCAGGCTATGTAGTCTGAAATCTGGAGTCGTAATACCAGAGAGCTGTCAGTCAGCCATCCATCCATCTAATTGGCTTCTTACCATCTTTCCATCATGTTTTTTTTATAACTGGTCGCCTCTGGCTAAAATGCAAATCATGAGGAAGAGCCGTCTAGAAAAAGCTGCTGCTTTCTTAATTATCTGTCAGAGTATGGACCAGTGGACCCAGGGCCGCACTGTAGAGTTATGCTAAGCAGCAAGGCATCATGGGAATTGGAGTGACAGCTCATTTTCCTCCTGTGTTTTCTGTGTTCGAATGACAATGCAGAAATATGGGTTTTCCCACACTTTCTCTGAACACCTGGGCTATTGCTCAGGGGAGCACAAAGCCAAAACTGTCACATTTCCAGACATGGTCTTATTGCTGTCACTATGACAGGATTGTTGACAAATGCCAGCAGTCATCTCGGCATCTTGGGAAATGTCTGCCATGATTGTGTCAACAGCCTGACAGAAATTGTTAATGTTTAAACTTCTTCCACTGACAGAATCCTGTCTTGCTGACAATATTTGTCATATGAAACTCAATCTTTGTCAAACTTGCTTAAAAATTAACACTTTCTCAATTTCTTTTTTTCTAGTTTACTGCCTAGCAGTGCAAAATTTTAGCAATAAGATTTCAACAAGGTAACGTAACACAGTAATTTAGGTCCACATTCCATCCGAATCCTCCAACCCATTACTAACTTATGACCACCTTGTCCTTTTGACCTTTGTTACCAGCATAATTAGGCTATTCTATACATGTGTGGGGGTGGGTGGGTGGATGTAGGCGTGTGGGGGTGGGTATGTGGGTTTATATATGTCCATGTATATACCTTGGGAATCAAACTTGGGAATTATTCAGCATGTACGGTATACTATTTCTCAGTATAAAATGTGGAAAATCAATTAAACCTTACAGAATTTTAACATATGAACATCAGTTGCAAATTTGTAGATATTCATTAAGTAATTTCTTAACTTTAAGTTCTAAAAGTTTTATTTTGTTATTTTAAACTTTGATTTAAAAAATAAATCTGACAGGTATCTTTTGCAGTAACTCAGTGAGAAGTTGTTGCTGTTTTTTTTTTTTTGAACATGTGATTTTTGTCAAATCTGGATGATAGGAATAGTTTGAATTTCTTAATTCTAATAAATTTGTCAGGAAATATTTATGTGAGTAGTATAAAAGAGATTAGCTCCTAAAAAGACATCCTTTTTAATATCCACAGGTGGCGTATTTTTTAAAATATTTTTGATGAGACACAATGCTCAGATTACTAGAAGGCAGTTAAATCATATGTGGCTGTACTAGAAATACCCAGGCATCCACAGGATGCTACATTTCTTAGACACAGTGCAGAAAAGAGCAATTGGTTAGCTGAATATAGTGTCCATCTGTCCCTGACAGAGCAATCCTTGTCAACTGAGAGTCACAACTTGTTAATAGTGACATAACTATTATTAGTTGTATTATTATTAGATTGTGTGTCATAACACACAAATATGGTATACACTTACACCAATAGGGACATATTAAAATAATTTATTATGAGAATAGCAAACTCCTAGAAAAATAGAATGTGTCTAGAAGCACTATTTACCTGAATTGCTGCCAAATATGATTTCTAGTTACTCTGTAGACAGAGACTGGACCAGGTACTGAAATAAGTAGACTACTTAATTTGCTTTTTGGTTTCAATTTTTTTGTTGTTGTCAGAGCTTTGTATACACATCTTTAACATCGAAGCCTTATTTTTTAAGAAGTTTTGGGTTCATAACAATTGAACAGAAAGTACAGAGTGTTCTTATGTACCCTCTGTCCCCACCCAAGTACAACCTCTCCTGTCATCAATATCCCTCACCAGAGTGGCACATTTGTTACAACTGATGAACCTACACTGATACAACATTATTATATTATTTTTCTGTATCTTTCTAATTCAAATATTATCATAAGTATCTCCAATAGTATAATGAGATTTCTTAGACCAGGAGTTGGCAAACTTGTGATGCAATAAAACAAATAGTAAATGTTTCAAGCTTTTGTCTGTATCATAATTATTCAACTCTCCTATTGTAAAAGTGGTAAGTGATACATTCTAAAATATGGGCGTAGTACTGTTCCAATGAAACTTTATGTATAAAAGCAAGCAGTTGGCTGGATTTGATCTGAAGGTTGTAGTTTGCTGACCATGGGCTAAGTTTCAGAATATGGGCTAAGTAATTAAATAAACACTGATTTCAAATTTCACTTCGACTGCATACCAGGGGTATGGTGCTGAGCATTTTTTCAGTGTGTCACTTTGTTATCTCATTAACTCCTCAAAATAACTCTTTAAGAATGTATTCATCTCCTGATACTACACGTAAGGGTTGGTAGCTCATAGAGGTCAAGCCATGCCCCCAGGTTCCCAGGTAATGAGAAGCAGATCTGGAATTCTGATATGGGTCTATCTGAATTCTTAGCTCTCTGCTTTTCTGAACTATGATATATTGTCTATCATTCTCAGTTACTTCTGAAATAAAATTCTAGGTCAAGTTTGGAAACTGAGAGGTCAATGAAAGAAAAAAAGGTATGGATGGGATGGAAGTATCAACGGTTTGAAGGAAAATGCACTTCTCTACCATCAGAATTGTTTCCCATGTTGACAACACAGGGTTCTCTGCCTTCACTTCCACCAACATTGATCACCTTTTATGACTGGCCTGGGAAATCAGGGACAGGATACAAAAAAGGAAGAGGAAATATGCCTCCTAAATAACTAGCAAATATGTAAGAGCGGTTGGTTCCCTCGAAAACTCAACAACAGCATGTATGGAAGTTAATTTTATATGTCAGTGTCACTGGACCACAAGGTGTCCAGATATTAGGTTATACATTATTTCTGGGTGCATCTGTGAGACTGTGTCTGGATGAGATTAACATTCAAATCAGTAGACTAAGTAAAGCAGAATGTCCTCACCAATATGGGTGGGCATCATCTAATCTGTTAAGGACCTGAATGGGACAAAAAAAGAGGAAGGGCAAATCTGCTTTCTTTCTTCCTGATTGTGCTTGAGCTGGGACATAGGTCTTCTGAATTTGGACTAGAATTTACACCATCGCTTTTCTTGGTGCTCAGGCCTTTGAATTTGAACTGGAACTACACCAACAGCTCTCTTTAGTCTCTGGCTTGCAGATGACACATTGTGGTACTTACTTCTCAGCTTCCATAATCACATGAGCCAATTCCTTATAATAAATCTCTTTGTGTATATATATATATATATATATATATATATACATATATATGCATATATATATGCATATATAAAATCTGCTATTGTCTCTGTTCCTCTGGAGAAATCTGACGAATACAACGTATCATAACTTCCTTTCTTCAGACATATGACTAAAGATTCCTCCAGGCTGGCCCTAGTGGACTGACTTAATCTCATGGTACTGTATAGCCAACGTCCTTCTCTGGCTCAGCTGGAAGGGGCAGCATCATTCCCTTCTGAACACAGACTCAGCCAGACTCTATAAGAACTATTGCATCAAGAACCTACAACCAAGGGATATATCTGCAGAAGTAAAGGGGACATCCCCAGATTGATGCCCTGCTGTTCTACCTTCTTCCTCTTTGACAATTCAATATAATGAGAAGCAATTCAAATTCATAAATATGAGCAGAGCTTCTATTGTGTTTTAGATTAAGTGGCATAGAGGATTCAAAGAAACATAAATCCTGATTGCTGACTGCTGGGAGACCATGACAACACTTGAAATAACACAGGAATAATATGATACCGTGTTTAAAAGTCAAGTAAGTAAACATTTTGTTTAGCATTAAGTAGGCAAGTTTTTAATATTTATGAAATACCATGAATTCTCCAGATATAGTTATGAGCTAGGTGACGTGGAGTGAAATATCTCTCTGTCTCTTTCTCTCAAACTCAAAGTTCCCTGGGGCCAAAAAGTGCTTTTAACAGACTCAAGGTTGGTTTTGAAGACATTGCATTAGTACGTTGGAGGAGTTATGGGTTGAGTTGTGTCCTCCAAAAAGATATGTTCAAGT
Source organism: Ursus arctos (assembly GCF_023065955.2). Taxonomy (NCBI): domain Eukaryota; kingdom Metazoa; phylum Chordata; class Mammalia; order Carnivora; family Ursidae; genus Ursus; species Ursus arctos. The sequence goes on along the minus strand of NW_026622974.1, from coordinate 10,568,408 downwards.
CCTAACCCCTAGTACCTCGGGAATGTGACCTATTTGGACATAGTGTCATTGCCGTTATAATTAGTTAAGCTGAAGTCATCTTGGAGTACAATGGACCTTTAATCCAATATGATGGGTGTCCTAATAAGAAAAGACATAGGGGGAAATAACCATGTAACAAGGGAAGCAGAGACTGGAAGTGATACGTCTGAAAACCAAGGAAGTCCAAGGATTGCTGACAAAAACCAGAAGCTAGAAGAAGCAAGGAAAGATTCTTCCCTATGGCTTTCAGAAGAAACATGACCCAGCCAACACCTTGATTCCAGCCTTTTAGCTTGGAAAACGGTAAGACAATAACTTCTTGTTGTGTCAAGCTACAATTATTTTTAGCACTTTGTTTTCCTAGGCAGCCCTAGGAAATTAATAAAGAGGCATTAAAGTATAGGCATAATAGGTCTAACTTTAGAGCCCCGTAAATCTGGATTAAAACGTCAACTCCATTGTGTACTCTTAGAAGGTTTATTTCCTCATCTGTGTAATCAGAATTCCTTCCAAAGAGAACCTTCCTCATACTTACATTGGAGTATACTACCTACTAATACCCGATGCTAATATGCTTACCATCTGTTCTACTGTCTTGACTATCCTAGGTTGGCAGCCAAGGCTACTGTGAGAATTTAACCAAATTCCAGCATCCTTCAGAGTGTGCCCCTGAGTACCATAAAAGCACAATGGCCAAGGAGAAGATGATGAACATTTTTTTCAATTTGCCCATGATTTCCCCAAACAATGGGATATGAATTTTTTTCTGTCTAGAAAACTTTCCTTTGAGGACTGGAAGTTTGGAATCACTTATACTGTGACTAAATTGTTTTCCAAATCCAAACCAAGGACATGTTTATGGACTATAAGTGAACCTATGGAGGCAATGGGGCTGGATATCTACAATCAGGACTGCTAAGTACTTTGGGAGTGCATGGCACTGCAAAAATGAACCTGTGACATGGTCATCAATGGATCACCCAGACACTCAGCAAAAACAACTGTTCTCTGTATAGACTGTAAATGTTGGAACACTGAAAGAGCCCACTTTGTACAGGCTAGGAAGGCTTTTATTCCAAGGAGGTCAATGAGGTTATATTTCCATAGACTAACTAGCTGCAGAAAAGGGAGAATAATTGTAATGTTCACATCTTCTTTGGTCAATGAGTTTTAGCTCTCTTCCACTTTTCAGTTATTATATAATGCACTAACTAGTAAACCACTTACTTTCAAAATGTGCCTCAACTAGTCATTATTTTAATATGTCTACCTGAGGCACAGAGCTGTAATAGGTCTGTAGGGAGAATTAAGCACCTTTTTTTTTTTTTTTTTTATTAACAGCCTCCGAAAGGAAGATGTTCTGTAAACACAGAATACAGTTTTAGGTAGACAAAGCCAAATTGTGAGACAAATGGCAGAAATGAGGCCAGGAGGGCTCCATGCAAAGTTGACCTGAACTTTTTCCCAAACCTCATAGAAAAGTCACTTGAATCTCTACAGTAATCTGATATTAGTGCAAAGCAAAGAGGAGAAAAAAAACACTACTCCCTCTAAGAGGCCAAAAAGAGGACAGAAAAAAAAAATTATGTTTAAAGGCTATGCAGAAGTCAAAGTCAGATTTAGGTTCCACCTAAAGTAATGGACATTGATAGATGCTTTTACAGACTGTAATTATGTATAATCAAAAGTATTACTCAATGCAAGATAACTGTATGATGCAGGGTTTAGAAAAGAGAATGGAAGGACTGAGTTAATAAGGTGACAGGTGAAGGTTAATAAATTATTATCCTGGGTTTTAGATAATTGGCATCATCTGGGAGTAGGAAAAAGAAGAATGAACCTGGAGAGAGATGAACTAGAGTAGAACGCTTTAACAAATGATCCATTTAATACCAATTATCATGCTATTTTGCCATTTCTCCTAGTTTTTGTTAAATATCTTGATATCCTTTGGGAAAATGTGTCATAAAATGACAAAATGAAATTAATTATAATAAATTCAAAACAAAACACTTTTGAAGCCAAGCCCCGTATACTAGGGCTTATTTTAAATAAAACTAGCAATCTGTGGTTTATGGTTAGACAAACTTTGGCAAAGCATCACATTTCTGTAAAAGTCCTACTTCTCTTTTGCTCTTCTAATGTATACTTGATTGACAATTTAGATGCTTCATTATTTTTAGTATGCCACCTTCCTTATTCCATAAAGGATTTGATTTGCCTTTTTAGAATGCTGCTGTAGGTAATCCCTGTAACCAAGAGGAGTGATAATATGAACTGTGTTCTAATATCTTGCTAATAGCTACGTATATATTTAAGTGCATTACGAAAATCCCAAGTCTTGAGTAATCTCCTTTCCACCCCCAACAGGAGAATTTAAACATTTTAAAAATACAGGACATCATTTGAATCTTTCCTTATTTTTCCTCTTACTTTCAGCTAAATGAAGCTAAATTTTCCAGTGAATTGAACCTTAGCTTTCCATCCTGGTAGAGAAGGCCAACTAGGAAGTCTGAGACATGATTTTATGCACATTAAGGCTATGGGGATTAGGCATAGGCCAATGATCTATTTCTCTATCTCATTTCAAGGAAGAATGAAGGAAGCAAATCAGCATTATTGTTTTGGCATAACACTGGAAGTTATGAGTAGTTGGTTTAGCCCTTGAACACAACGCCTGCTTGTAAAACTTGGGAGTTTTTGAAGAGATGTCAAAAAAGAAAACCAGAAATCCCATCAACTGAAGAGGTTCATAAAAATGTATTGCATTCAATCTCTACACCTGCTATATTCTAAAATCTTATAGAATGGGGGTATCTGCTGAGATTAAGGAAGAAGTTATTATTCCAGGTAACTGTTCTTGGGACTCTGGGCTTCATGGCAAAAGAGAACCCTTGTCAGTGCCTATGGACTACTTCTCCACCCCGCTCATTGTATAAATATCCTGGAGCAGCCTTTTCATTAGAATGTGATGTTATGTTAATTTTCACTTCATTAGATGAGCTCAGCCTCCTCAAGGCTCTGAGTGACTTGCAAGAAAGTGTATTGTCAGAAGGTGGGAAGGGCTGGAACTCTGCTCAGAGTTTGACATATAATAGACATTTAATAAATATATCGGAATTATGGAGAAAATGAAAGACGCAAAAAAAAGAAAATCTTCAAAGTCCATTACAATGGATTGCTAGTGAAGTTTCTCTTTTCCATACAGATGTTTTCTGTATCAGTGTTCGTTAGGCAGCTTTCGTTGCTGTTGGCATTGATTGGTTTGAACTGACCTCCTCCTTTCAGTTAGGATTAGGAATTCTTTAAGAGCACAAATTATTATACATATTTCTGTGCGATCCCCCAGATTTACAACAGTGGTCATATATAGAAGTATTGAAATAAAACTTAGAGGAGGAGAACGGCTATGGTCTGAATGTTTGTGTTTGCCAAAATTAATATGCTGAAATCCTAATGCCCAGATGCTATTATGAAGTGGGGCCTTTGGGAGAAGCTGAAGTCATGAGGATGAAGCACTCATGAATGGGATTCGTGTTCAGAGGCGGGGACAAATTGCATAAATAACTGTGATAATAATTCATTATTATACCATAGATGTAGTAGCCATTCAAGCTGTGAGAAGCATTATCTCTAAGATGAGAATGATCTGAATGGAAGATGAATGTCCTCCACCCCGCCTAGTACAATGTCAGTTAACTACTAACTGAATGATAGTGGATTTTGTTTCCTTTTTAGGAAGAGGTAGAAAGTCTCACTATGTTCTTCAAACATTTCGATTTCCTCCCTTTCAAGCTCTCTGTGTTGCTATGTCTCAACAACTTCCCAGTGGGAACAGAAAATCATTTATTTTATCAATGTAGGTCTCTTGCTACCTAGAAATTTTATACAGAAAACATGGTTGATTGAAGAGTTCCCAGAAAAAATAAAAACTAATAAAAAGAACAAAGAGAAAAACGAATTAAAATGATGCATATATGTAGCCAAGGGTAATGTCCCTTTAAAAGAATGCCTTTCAATTAAGTTTATCAAAACTAGCTTCTCCACTTTGACATGAAGGTTTTGGTATAACACATGTCAGTCTGGCCACTCCATTCCAGGAATGGCTTTCAAATGTGCAGCAGATGGTAATCACAATTGACTGGAGGCTTTTGAAGATATATGTTGTGATTAACCAGACATGGACTGCACAACTCAGAAATCAAGGGATGTCGGGGCCTCTTGAAGAGGAATCTGATGATAATCTGGAGTGTTAAGATCAGGTGGCAACATAAGCCAGTTCCAGAACAGCATGGAATGTGACAAGACGTGTGGTGGGGTGATGGAAGTTGTTACCAAAGTCACGTATGAATGGCACTTCCTGACTTCTCGCGTTAACCCTGTGACATATTAACATAAATCTAAAATATTGTAACATCTGATATGTACTTGTGACAGCTCCCAAGCATTCACGTACAAGAAGGGCATTTGCAGCTTCTGAGTGAGTGTGCTTGTTCGGTGGAAAAGAAGCATACATGAACTGCACCCGCCCTCCATATGGCTACCAAAATGTCCTCATTGTGATCAGGATATGAATCAATGACAGGCGTCAATCACTCAATTCTTACAGACCTTTGACAACAATGGTTTGTTGGTAGTTTTGTATATAATTATTATTCCTACAATGAATGTCCTGCAGCATTTGGAAGAGTAAACAGGGTAAGACACTAGGAAAATGAAAATAAATGAAGCGTCTTCATTAGCTTAAGGCTTGCTTCTAACTCCTGAAATTTCAGTTAGGAACTTACGAAACAAAAGCATAATTGGTATTATTATTATTATACTCACTGTCCCTGAAAATGAAGGAGAAAATTTTGGGCAATATGCTCCCATGATATTATTTGAAATGTCAGAACTTTCTCAGTTCCAATCCCTCCATTAGGGACTCATTCATTTCTTTTCTCCCAGTTAGATTGCTATGAAAAGATATCTGGGGCCTCATGAATAAACATTAGAATGATAATCGCTGATGTTGGAGATGTACTAAGGGTCGTGCACTGTTTAAGTGCTTTGCAGTTACTAAGTCGTTTGATCCTCACACTAATCCTATGAATTAAGTATTAGTGTTTTTACTCCCATTGTACAGAAAAGGAAACCAAGGCCCAAAGAGGCCTGAGACCAGGTAGCTGCTGGATTCAGCTGGATCTCATTCATTTAACTGCAGAGCTGGATTTAACCAGGTAAGAATATCTGCTAGACTTTTAACTGCTATGCTTTCCTGCAGCTCCCTCACCATATTGTATCAGGCTGCACTTGTCCCAAGAGGAGTACAGGCGGCAAAATCCCTGAAATCAATATTCTTTACTGTTGTGCCAGGATTTATTGAACTCACAAATGGGTATCAAGGACATTTGCAGAATTGCATTTGAGCATAAAGGGGAAGAGGGCACAAAATTCACATACAGACAGTAAAGATACACGCTGAACTAGGCCTGCCCCCCAGTCATCCGCCTGCTACTGTGGAGATGTGAACAAACTATTCCTCTTATCTGGACTCCAATTATTTTTCAGTTGTAAAGTAAAGGAGTTGACTAGATCATTTCTGTGGTCACCTATAACTCTAATATTCATAAAACTATAGTATTTTTAAGGCAGCGTAATTATAATATCCTTAATAATTATCTAGACCTTGGCTACCATGGGATTTTCTCAGAGATGCCATCTGGAACATTTTACATAAAGGTATCATCCCCTTCCTTTCAATTTCTACACCAGAACCCTCTTGTTTTCATTATACCGGTCTTTGCTGATGTCAGGTGCTTATTTCTTTGTTTTATCATCTATCTCACCCAGTAGACTGCATGGTCCAAGAGGATGGAGACTTGGACTGTTTAATTTACCATTTCAGACTTGATATTAAACACAGAACTTTGCATATGCTTGACATGAACAAATTATTTACCTCATTTATTTAGTAATGCCATGGAAGGAATTGTATTACATTACTGGGTTTTTTAAGATATTAATGTTACCAGCCTGTTGTTAGCGAAAACTGTATCACTTATAAAGAATTGTTGCACTCATAAACTTCATACTAGCTATAGCAACAGCTAAGGTATTCTTCAGACCTCAAAATTATCTGCTCTTTTTTGGAAATATGTATGAATAGCTTCATATACAAATTTTTCTTTTCTTTTTTTTTTTTTCAGTCTGATACCATTTGGGATTTCTATGATTTTACTATTCTTTATGTGCTATATTGAAAACGATGGCCTCCACAATACTTGGAAGCTCTTCCAAAAGACATAGAATCTGTTCCTTCACTCCTTCAATCTAAGGAGGCTTCAATATTTGTTTTCATCAACAGAAACTAGCAGTAGTGAGATTGTGCCAGTCAAAACCCAAATTGTAAGAGGCTTTGCAGCTTCTTTTTTTGCTGCTATTAGAAAAAAATGCCCCCATTTGAGTAACTATGCTCACTTACGAGATGATGAAAGACATGTGGCCCAGTCCTGCTTGTTGCCCCCGCGAACGGCCAGCCAACCACCGCATATGTGAGTGAGGCCTCCGGGGACGAGCCAGCCCTGGAGCGCGGACCAGCTGCCTCCAGACACAGGCGCTAATCCAGTCAAGATCAGAGAAGGTTGACCAGACCTGTGGGACTGCCCAGCAGAATTGTGAGCTAGGAAAGTGGTGGTTATTTTAAGCCACTAGATTTTGGAGTGTTTTGTTATTCAGCAAAAGCTAACAGATAAATTCTAGTATAATGATATTCTGTCATTTATCTCAATTGAAAAGGGGCAAGAACCCTACACTGTTTTTAAGTTTTGAAACTATGTTCTGTAGATTTTCTTTTCTTTGTCAGTGGCAGAGTTGATGTGAGGTTAGTGGGCCCTCTCCGGAAGCCAAATCTTCCCCACACTTCTAAATTACATTTTTAATGTGTAACAGAATCCAGCTTTTTATAATTATGTACGATAGTACATAACTTATAATATGTATGTAAGTATATAATTATGTATTATGTACATATATATTTTATATAAAAAAGGAAAATATCTTTTAAGAGTTTTTGAAAAAATCCCTTATAATTAAGTTTGATTTTTAAATAGCTCTTGGGGCGCCTGGGTGGCTCAGTCGTTAAGCGTCTGCCCTCGGCTCAGGGCGTGATCCCGGCATTCTGGGATTGAGCCCCACATTAGGCTCCTTCGCTGGGAGCCTGCTTCTTCCTCTCGCACTCCCCCTGCTTGTGTTCCCTTTCTCACTGGCTGTCTCTCTCTCTGTCAAATAAATAAATAAAATCTTTAAAAAAAAATCATTCGTTAAATAGCTCTTGTGACATCCTTTTTGTATGATTGCAATTGTTTGTGTGCTTGTATCTGCTGTCTTCCAGGCTCTTTTCTATTTAGTATACTTGAGGTTACATGAAAAATGACATTTAGATATCTGAGTTATTACCTTAATTGGTCTCAGATTCTCTGTACCCAGATTTCATCAGATGGTTCCCATCTATATCATTCATTTCAGTTTTTTGTGGATTAATGTAGGGCACAAACTGAATGCTGCTCACCCTTTGGACAAAAAGCCTTCATAAATTATTTTGTTCTAGCTTGGATAGAATACTTGACAAAGCATTAGCTCTAAGACTTTAGTAAGTAAGAGAGGGAGATGAACAGGCCTAGAGAAACAATAACCAAAATAAAGAAAAAATGAATGAATGAATGAATGAATGGTTCTTCAAGGATCGTTAATATTAACTCTGATGTCTTTCTTCTCCAGTGCCTGACACTTCTTCTAAAGTGGGCATTCGGTCCACATTACAGCCTGACTCAGGGCTACGATGTACCAGTAATGCAAACCGCATTACATCACATTTTAAATGCAGGTCTCAGCAGACTCGTAGCTTTTCAGATTCTCTGACAGATACTTAGGTTGACATTAAACTGCCTGATGAACCCAAGAAAGTGACAGGAACTCTATTAATACCTGGATACAGAATTCATATGGGAACACAGTAGGTCAGGAAGAGATTCCTAAAGGAAGAAATTTTGTCCAAGAATAGACTCAATCGGTTTGATTTGGTCAGAACTGAAGAAAGAGTTTGAAAGAAGAAGTGAAAGCGTTGGAGAGGGAAGACTAGCACAGGCATTTTTGAGAAGTTATAAATGACAATAAATAGAGATTCTACTGGTAAGTCTTAAGAACGTCATTAAGGCAGTAGAGTGGGGGGGATGGTTGAAGCCCAGAGGAAATGAGATCATGGCTGATCTGCCGCACACAGAGAAGTGAATAATTGTTGGCTGAATATGATTTGGCCAGAACTGTGTTTAGAACCTGAACATTTTCACTTCCTGCTAATGATATACAATATTTATTTATTTTTCCTCTCAATTTGCACGTGTTTGTTTGCAATCATCGTAGTGGATAACTCCCTTATATCATAAGGCTGTCATGGCATAAGGTAATAAATATAATTGAATATGGAAAATATAAACTGCTAAAGGAATTTTGTAATAGTTATGGCAAAAGTAAGTGTGTATATGGGTACTCTGACTCTGAAAAATCAAGAGCCAGTGCAGATAGCTTCCACATAATTGAGGGGGAAGCAAGCAAATAATGCGGTGAGACACCCCCACAGTGCCCACTCTGTCCAAGGGACCCATTGCCATATCCCTGAGCAGTATTCTGTGTGCTCAGTGAGGAAGACCCTGCCAGTGTGATGGGTGACACGTTTGCTTACCGGATGCTACATTTTTATGTTGCTGGATTCTGAGGTCTTCTCTCAAACCGTCCATCACAGACAGACACTAGAGAGATGGATGCTTTTTAAAAAAAGAATTAAAATCTGTTTATTGCTCTAGGCATCTTTTACTTTGTTGTTTTGCCTCTCTCATTTTGGTGGTTCATATTTACGGTTTCGCAGTCAAGGCTGTGACTAAAAATAATGATGAACCTGGAAAAAGAAAACACTCTCTTGCTATGCCTGCAGTTCATGTTTTTGATGCTTTACTGATAACAACTTTTTATTCTAAACTCTTGGGAATGGAGATGGCACTCGGTGGGGCTTGGTGATAACTCTTGTGTTCATCAGTGTCTTTGACATTGCTTTGAAGTTTATTGTATTATTTCAGTTTTAAAGAACAGCATATCGGCCATAGACAGACCTAGTAAAGGCCACGCAATAGGTTAGTGGAGATGCGTGATTCCCTCTAATTTCAACAGAGTGTCTAGGCTCTAGGTCATTAGATGGGAAGTCTACATTCTCTTGGAGTTCATTAGTATGCAGTCAATAAGGGGTGACATGGCAGATTTTAGGTTGGGGCGCTGCTACTTTCTTAAGGGTTTCTCCCCAGCTCCAGAGATTCCCCACATTGAAAATTAATTCATTGTTGGCCCTGAAGTTTAATGGCGAGCTTTATGGAAGAGCCAATAATAACCTAAAAATTGAATACAGGTATAATCATATCTGGATGCACAAGCAATTTACATATACATATATGGGATGTCGTTTATATAAAGTAGAAAAACTGTCATCGTGTTCTTTATACAGTACAGAACCAGGTATACATACCACTTTTGGTAACCTTCATGTCTTTGAATATTACTGGGTCTGTTTTTCTGCAAGTTTTATATATGCTTTAATTCTCTTATCCTTTCCAACACTCTCCACTACTCTTATATCATGTGTTTCCAATCAATCTGTACCATCATAGGTATTTTTTTTCCTTCAAAATGTATACAGACTATTTTAGATTCCACATATAAGTAAGATCAAGCAGTATTTGCCTTTCTGCATATGGCTTCATAGAACCAGAGAATAGAACAGTAGTTGCCAGGGCCTGAGGGGTGGGGAAAAGGGGAGATATGGGTCAAAGGGTACAAACTTTTAGTTATAAGGTGAATAACTTTTGGGGATCTAAAACACAGCATGCTGATCATTGCTAATAAAACTGTATTGTATATTTAAAAATCTGCTAAGAGAGTAATTCTTAAGTGTTTTCAGCACATGCACACAATGATAATTCTGTAAGGTGTATTAATTAGCTTGATTGTAGAAATCTATACATATATTAAATCATAACATACACTTTCAAAAAAATTGGATTGTACAACCTAAATATATACACATTTTGTCAATCATTCTTCAATAAAGCAGGAGAAAAATTTTAAGAAACCCAAAATAGATCCAGAATTGCATTTCTTAAAGGAAAACGTCAACATTTTCCACCTCTCTGTAGTCTTATTATATATCCCCCTTGTACTCTGTACATCTGTCGTTTCTACAACCCCTTCATCTATTTACATGTGTTATGCTTGTGTCATGCATGACAGACTAGCAAACTTGCACAGTAAGTGTTCTATGCCTTTTCTACGTTCCTTTCCAATACCTCCCTTCCCTCTCTACTCCCTCTCATTTCTTCTAGATTTCTCAACATAGTATAGAAACTATTCAGCTCAGCAAATCTTATTAAAGGTCATGTATTCAAATAAATCACAAATACTTCTAGACCAATTAATCTAATTCATTGCTTTCTGCAGGATGGGAACTTAAAAAGACAGTGAAATGACTCTGTGATCCAGAATTTCACATTAAAAAAACAAAAATCAAACAAAAAAACAAACCCAGCCACTTCTGTTCGGATGCTCTTCTTAACTTCACAAGACTATTTATCATTCTTAAACATCTCCTGTGCCATTCCCAGAGCTTCCTCTGTTTTCTCACGCTAGGTTCTCTTCCCAGATGCTCTTACCTCTCATTCTTGTCAAAAGCCCAATAAAACTTCACTTACCAAAGCAGGTGACCAGCCCATGGGCTACAGTTTGCCAAGTTTTTTTTTTTTAATATTTCGTTAAAACATTTTTATCTAGATTACTAAATTATTTAGTACTGCCTTAAATTTTGTTTTCCAGGATAATGCCTCAATCATTCCCCCCAGGCCTGGACCTCCTATTTATTCTTCAAAACCACCTATATTAAAACTTACCTAACATCTCAGAATTCATTTTGCTTTCTCCTAAAATTTCGGACATTTGGTCATACTTTTTAAAACTGTTTATCACGTTACAGAATGATAATATGAGTACTTTCTATATTCCTCGCTATACACAAAGAAAAACAATTCTTATATACTTCTGTAGCCCCAAATATAACACAATCTTTAGACCATAGTTTGGACTTACTGTATTTGCTGAATGAATGACCAGATCAAAGTAGAAGAAACAGTATGTTTTTCCTGGTGCCCTTAACATAGAGTTATAGTAACTCCTTAATTTACTTTTTGGTAAAGTTATTCGGAGAGACTTTCATCCACAAATTAAGGTATTTTAAGCAATTTTAGGGTAAGAATCATTTATTTTATTACTTGTTTTTGTTTTTGTTTTCCCACAACATACACCAAAGAAACTGTGGGGTTTGGACTAGGCATAAAGTTGTGAGACAGTGACACCTAATGGGGCCCAAATTGGCCATTTTGAATCCCAATTATTTCAGGAAATTTAGTGATGAGAGTAAGGGGTTCTTAGATTACATCTTTACCTCTCTAGCACCTAAAATGGTATATGCACAGCCATGTTTTGATAAATAAATAAATGCATGATAGATATGTGCATGAACTACAAATGAGAAATTAAACTTTGTGTATAATAGGAGTTCTTACAGATATTGCTTATCCAGAAGTTATCTTTTCCTTGTTTTTGTTGTTGTTTCTTTCACACATAAATATAAAGATGGTCTAAAACCTCTTGCTATTATATATGTAAAATAGGCATTTTAGTGAAGATAATTTTTCATTTTAAATCCAGGGGAATTTAAATACTCCTGTTGCTATACTTTAAAAATAGTCAAAAGACAGTACGTAGGTATCTTAGTGAGTATTTTTGAAGGGACTTGAAAAGGAAAGCATAGAATACTATATTCCAGCATCTCATTTCCTCAAATGATGTGTGCAGATTCCACAAGAATCAACAGAGCCGGCACAACGCATGAATCCATATCACAAAGATGTTCGGAGGATAGCACACAGTCCTTTCCCATCAGGGTGTTTTTGAAACCTCAGGAAACACGAGACTCCAAAGTGTTGGTGTGCAACCTAGCACCTTACTGGGGTTGTTAACTATCGTACATCACTTCAAACACAGTTTTAAGAATGTATTTGTATATGTTAATGCTTAATATCAGATGCCTTACCTAGAAAGCATTGTTGAAAATGGATTTATCATCATTTGCAATTGCAAATCTCACAAATGTCTTAAAGTCCTAAATTAAAAGACTACGTTTTAGGTATGAGTATAAAGTGTCTGAAACTAGGGAATCCAAGCTTTATTCTTATAGTGTCGTTGTCAAATTGGGCAGACCAGTCCAATAGCAACCTTCATGAAAGTTAGCCCTTGTTTAATGTCGCTTCACTTTTCATGATTTCATTTGCAGACTCTCAATACGTGTGGGATGAACTGATGGGAGGTGCATATCCACTATGAATTGATCCTGCACATGGGAGCTAATATTTACTTGGTAGTTCTGAGGATTTGAGAGTGAGATAATGAGGTTGCAGAATCTGTTAGGGATGGAAAGAGTGATGGAAAATAGAAACGTGGTGGAGTAAGAGTGATAGAAAGGATCCTACATATAAACTTTATCTAATTCACGGTGTTTCCTAGGCCAGAGAGTATCATTAATTGGCTGTCGTGAAGCAGAAGCTTTTTGGTAATTTCTGGAGCCGTTCAGCATGTATGCATTGTAGTGTCTGTATCAGCTGTAACCCGATCGTGTGTCGAAGGTACACTACGTTACATTTTACCTTGGAGCACATTTTAACTGTTATGTTGGTAGGAGTTGTACCACAGAGAATACAAAATTTTCTTCTGATACTGACCTCACAATATGGGTTAGAGGTATTTTCAGTTCTTGAGTGGTTTGATTAAACTAAGGTAAAGTTTATTTCCCCTCAAGGCTTTTATGACTTACTGTATACCCTCAAATTTGTCTTTTATTATCTTTCTTTCACAATCTGGCCTAACCAGTCATTTCTACTTTAATACAAAATTCCTTTATCTCTTTTTTAATCTTAAAAGTCAATTTTCCTTCCTTTTTGCTTCTCGGACAATTTTAAATTTTTTCTCTGAAGGAGCTGGTGTTCTATAGTAGTGGGGTATATATATATATATATATATATATATAGTGATATCTATAAACATTTATATATAGTGATATCTATAAACATTTATATATAGTGATATCTATAAACATTTATATATATAGTGATATCTATAAATATTTATATATAGTGATATCTATAAACATATATATAGTGATATCTATAAACATTTATATATAGTGATATCTATAAACATATATATAGTGATATCTATAAACATTTATATATAGTGATATCTATAAACATTTATATATAGTGATATCTATAAACATATATATAGTGATATCTATAAACATATATATAGTGATATCTATAAACATTTCTATATAGTGATATCTATAAACATTTATATATATAGTGATATCTATAAACATATATAGTGATATCTATAAACATTTATATATATGGTGATATCTATAAACATATATATAGTGATATCTATAAACATTTATATATATATAGTGATATCTATAAACATTTATAAACATAAAAAAGCTGTATTATTATCCATCCTCAATTACATAAAATTTTTCTAGGGAGATGAGAGGAAGGACAGGGAATTCTTGGGTGCTAATGTCTCCCTTGGAGCAAAACAATTAGATAGATTCTTCGTAGTTATCTTTTCAAATTTTGCCAATATGGGATATTGATTCTCTTAATGGTCCTTTTACTTGTGATATCTATACATTTTCTTATCTCTGGACTCCTAAATTGTAGAGATCAGATGCCATTTTGGTTGTTTTATTTAAAGAGCCATAAATTGTATTAATTTCTAGCCTATTTATGTTCTAAGACTATTTGGAAATGTCCAATCACACACTGAGTATTTTCTAAATTGTCAATTTCACATTTAAATTTTTTGCTAGTTAAATGAGCTTGAACTCATTTACAAAAATAAAGAATGACATGTTCCTTTTTTTTTTAGCTGTTGAGTCTATCCCAGAATCCTATCTGAATGTTTCCTGTAGTGTATGTTTCATGTTAATTTAATTTACAATTTGAAACTGTATTTAATATTCTCTTAAAGAAAGGCTTTTGAAGTTGCCTTATGTAGTGTACTTTCTATTTTCTATTTAAAAATTTTTTTTCGTGGATGTGCTATCTAAATTTTCTTTTTTCTACTTTGTTGCTTTAAAATATTTTCCCCCATCAATAGGCTAATGATGAGTTGAGCTATGTGGTATAGCTCTATGATCCAGGACAATAGATACTTCACAAAATCCTGACTACGATAGCATTTTGGGGTTTCTATCTTCCTAAAGTTTAGCCCCTTAATTATAGACCTTAACTTGCTTCTAAACAAGTGTTTTAATTTAATTTCTCCAAGTTTGACTTTTTTCTAATGGTTTCACAATGTAACTTTTTTTGAGAAAGCCTTGAAGAAAGAGCAGCTCATTTAGAAGGTCAGGTCGAAAGCTGAATGGAAAGCCCCGAAATGAACAACCTATTGCCGTACACACGTATGTGGCAGAATCTCGCAAATGTGGTGTTGGCAGAAAGATACTGAACTCCCAAGTTTATAAATTGTCAGATTTTTCTGACATAAAATTCAAAATCCACAGAATGAATCTATAGGAAGTCAACTAATGGTTACTCTTTTAAAAGGAGGGATGGGTAATGGCTGGGATGCTGGCAATTTTCTATTTTTGATCTGGGTGCTAATTCCATGCGTGCATTCATCATGGTGTACACTTAGGATTTTTGAGCTTGTCTATATTTAATACGTCAAAAAAGACTAATGACGACAACAACAAAACCTACATATTTAATTCTAGTGAATCGACTGTAAAATAAAATAGCTCTTTCAAATACCCCGTACATGCATATCTTCCTTTGAGCCCTCTACCTTTTATATATTACTTTACTTAGACAAGGACAAGCTCATCTCCTATTTCTCACATTAGACAATTCTTTCTTACAGCAAATTTGTGCTAATACTATTACAAATATATGGGTCTGAATGCCTTCCTTCCAATAATTCTCTCTCACTTCTCTCTCTCTCTGTCTCACTCTTTCTATCCTTGCCCCCCTGACAGACACACAAACTGAATTGTAACATCCTTAGATATTCAAATTTTAAAAGAGGAAAAGAAAAAATGATTTTCTTAATGCCCCTTATTAATTTTTAGACATTACATACATATCATGAAATACTTGATACATAATTTCTGAAGAATTAAAATTCGTAACCAATTTCAGGATAATATTTTTACAGATATAATAAAATAATTTTCATGTCAAGCCAAGATATCCTTTCTTAACTCTCAGTAAAGCCCAGAGGGACAAAGGTGAGCATTATGTTAAAAATATGGTAGCAGGAAGGGAAGCAGGAAAAGGGTAGGAGGCGGGTTGAGAATTAACAGAACATTTTGTGCCTCCAAAATTATTCTAATGCCATTCAATTTTAATTCAGGGTGAAGATTCGGGTCAGTTGCTCAGTAATCCAATCTGGCTCTCCCTTCTAGGCTACTATTATTAACTCCTTTATTCAGATGTTATTCAAATGAGTTTCTCTATTAAAAAAAGCAAACTGATGCAGGCAAAACATATTGTTAGTAAATCTTCCCCAGTTTGGCAACACATTAATGATAGATTTGGCATTCTCAGTGTCAAAAACTCTATCGGCATCTGTTACAACAGAATCAAGATAAAATGAGCTAAATGAAAACAAATGGAGACAGGGAGGGGAAAGTGCTATAAAATATTTGAAATGCTCTGCACATTCTTTGTTTCTTAAGACTATCTCACTTTTCATCAAATTGATGAGAATTTGGGACCACATCACCTAGGTAACTTTCCCACTGAGATACAAATGGGTAAACATGTAGTGGTTTGGAAAAATTGGCTGCAGCCAGGTGCTGTCAATATGAAGTGTCAGAAAAGTTTCTTTGATAGAATCTTATTTCTTTTGTGACTATCTTGCCTCCCTTTACATCCCTTTCACTAAGCATGTGTTGTCCTCTTCTGAACCTAGATATCCAAGAGGTCAAGTGCTGTGCCTGACTCAGGCATTAAACAGAACTGTACTTTTACTTCTCCCTATAAAAGTTCATCTTCCCTGAATCCCATTCTGGAAAAGTCTCATTCTATACACTATTGCACTTGTCAGACAATCTGGCCTGACTAAAGTAATTCTTCATTAACAACTGATCTCATTAAAGTAATTAATAGTCATGTAGATTAGTGGTAATGGACATAGACTCTGGAGCTAGGTTTCAAATATAGCCACTAGCTGTGGGACCTCAAGCAAGTTCTTGACCTCTCTTTCCCCAGTTTTCTCATTTGTAGAGTGAGTGATAAAAATAGTCCCCATCTAAGGGGCTTGTAAGGGACTGAATGAATCAAAATATGCAAATTGTTTGTGATGGTCTCTGGCACATAGTAAGCACTGTTGGATCATTACCTGATTATTATTTATTAACATCCCAGGGGAATTTTTAATAGAAATTCTTTGAGATGCCAACAATCTAAATGAAAAGAAAGACTTTCTAATTGGAAAATACCAGACAGCTTATGAGGCATTTAGAAAAAAACTGAACAACTATTTTAAGAACTCTCAGAATATGACCTCCCGCTAAAGTTATGACAACTGCAAGGGTCCAGATAATCGAGGCTCAGTGAGATTAAATGGCCTAAAGACAGAGAGTTAGTGAAGAGTGGTGCTAGAGTTTATGGTGGTGGAGACTCGAGGTGCAGCATGAGGGATCTGGAACACAGAACTTCTAATGAGAGGACGCAGTCCAAAGAGCTTCAACTAGCCAAACATGTCTATTCTCAGATTCTCAAATCTGCATATCTTTCTGTGTCTGACTTCAGCTTCTGGGTATATTCAGGTGCCTCCAAGACATCTCTGTTTCTATATCCCATGGAAAATCACAAACCTCCGACAAAAATGATCCTCTCTCTTGAATGTCCTGCCCTGGCCCCCATCCAGTTATCCAAGCCAACATACTGGCGGCACCAGAATTCCTTTCTCTCCACCTCTATTTTTCTCTAACCCCAGATCCACTACCTTAATTCAGAGTACCATTTTCTCTACTGAAATGACAGCCTTCACATAACTGATCTTCTGCTCAATATCATCCCCACGACCCATTCTTACAAGGTAGTCAGAATTATCTCTGGAATTCTGGCTCCCTGTTGCCCACGAGTTCAAATTTCAAAACATAACTCCTAGGTTTTTGCATGATTTTGCCTAGGGCCTAGCTCTTGTGTATCCACTCCTTTGCATTTCCCGATGCAGCCACCTGAGGTACCTACCGCTCTCCAGAGAACACACTGCCATCTCTCAGCTCTATGGAGTCACGTATGCTGTTCCTTCTGCCTAGGATAGTTCTTCCCTCAGGTGATGTTCCTGTATATTTGAGGCCTAGATCAGGTAGTTCAGGAAAATATTCCACCTTTTATATATAAGTTGATCATACATATGTATGCATTCATATATAGTAACCTTCACACTTTGTACTCTTTCACTATTTTCCATATTCAGTTCAAACTAAAACTTCAAATGGGCATATAGAATTACAGAATTACGGTAACTCAAGCTCTGTTTCTTCATCTTTGCAATTATGGTACTAACATTGTTTATCTGAAATCTGTTGTTTGTGCAGAGGAATATTTTGCGCACTCGGGTTGGAGACAGTGACTATGTTTGAAATGAGCACAGATGATTCCGAACTGTTATTAACTTACTCTAGAAATGAAAACATGTAGCTGAGTTGGAATGTGCTGAGGGCTGGGTGTATAACTGGGATTTCTCCCAATTAATTTTCATGTAGAATAAAGTGTTTACGAAAGGAAAATTCAGTAATTAGATCTTTTAACGGAGTGAAATCCGCAGTCATTGTTTAGAAAGTAGACCAACAAAAGATTTTTTGGGTAGGGGTATTTTATCACTGGTTAGAATCATTGTTTAGAATCATTAGTGCTTTGGCGATAATAACAAGCACATTGATGTTTGTTTGTTGTTGTTTTTAAACAATCTACGGCTGATGTAGCCCTTTATCATCTGCACCTATTTCAGACCATTCTTACTGCCATGCACTTGACACTCTACTGCTTTCTGTTTCCATTTAATATCTGTCTCTCTTCCTGCTTTATCTCTCTTCCTAACTAACTTTTAGCTTATTTCTACTACAGTTAACTCCTACTAATCCTTCATATCGCTACCACTTCTTATGAGATTTTTGTCAGTAGGCTAGACTCCTTGAATTATACTAAATTAAATGCCTGATGATATGAACTCCCAGTGTCCCAACATATGTTATATTTATGTTACAGATCATCTTGCTCTTTGTTATTTTTTTTTTAAAGTAAATTCTACCCTCAAAACATGGGGCTCGAACTCACAACCCCAAGGTCAAGAGTCCCAGGCTCTACCAACGGAGCCGGCCAAGATAGGGATCCTGCTCCTTTTATAATGATCAGTTTGCTAGTGTAGATTTTTCATTGCAGTCCAAGCTCTAGGAGGGCAAGGACTACACATTGTTTCAGGCATAATCAATTACTAAATAGATGTTAAGTAAATGAATTTCCTCTCTACTCCTCTGTCAGAAAGTAGCCCAAATGCTAACAAGTGTACACTGGTTTGCTAGTTTTATTCCAAATAGTATCAAGATCTATCTTTTAAATTCTGTGTTTCAGAACAGCCCACTGAAGTCCTATTACGTCCACCTTTGTGCCTGGGACATGAGGGTCATCCTGAGGAAACACTAATCACGATCCATGTGTCTGTGCCTGAGGCCCAGCCCAGTACACTGCAGAGAGAACATGGGGTTGGAGGTAGGGGACCTGTGCTAACAAAAACCCTTTGATTGTGTTTTCTGTTCAGTCAGTAACATGTTCCCTCCTTTTATCATTTGTTGAAAAATGGTTCATACTAAAAGCTTCAGATAAACTCTCTTCTCCTTCAGAAAATATTTCCAGACATCCTCTCAACACTTCTTGTCCTTCCTGAGTATCCTCAAAATATTATTTCCCCCTTTCTATGAAAGCACTTACCGTATTTTATTGAATCTTTAGATTTTTCTCAGTTTCTTCCACCATATCATAATCTCTTTAAGAAAATGGATTTATTTTTGATTTATGCTTGAATTCCAGTCATCAAATTTAGCACCTATCCATAACATATATTGAATATATGCCTGTTGAATTTTACATAGCAGAATTGAGGACCGTCCACTTACAGTGTCCACTGAAGTGAACCACAGAGGTGAACCCAGGTGGGCAGTTCTTCATCACCATCAGACTTCTCTCTCTCTTCCTCATCAAGGCACACCCCTGAACAGTTTTCTTAAGGCAACACCTCTCTCAATATTTCTTCCTTCATTTGCATAATTATCTTCCTCCATGCATCCCTATCTCATAGCAGGTAACTACGTAGAACTTGGTCTCTGAGGACTTGAGTCCTAGGGAGATAATCCTTGCCAAGTGAGAGACAAAAAACTTCCCCGAAGGAATTTACTATTTTCTAGATAATATCCCAATTTACTGTGCCCCCTTCCTGCATCTATGATCCATGTTCTTGACTCAGAGAAGACAATATATTTCCAGTTCTCTAGCATATTGTATAGAATGACAACCTCCCTAAATTACAGCCTCTCTTACTTTCTTTCTAACGGAACAGTCTCACATAGAGTTCACTTTGAAGTTTGTAGTTTTCAGAATGTACTCCATGATAAATAGATCACTAAAAAAAAGTTCACATTCCTTCAAAAATTTACGGAAAATTATTCTCCCCCCTCTTAAGCCAATACTCCTTTCAGAAAATTTAACATACCTTGGAGCCCAATTTCATATGAGATCCTTTCTGCTCTCTGAGTGTGAGAAGGCATAGAAAGTTGAGATACCATTGAGGAGTAGACAAATTGCTGGTTTTCCATACATTTTGGAGGTTATAAGTTATCTGGGTGTACGTTTTCCATCCCCCAGCAAAGAAGGCGTATACTTTCTCACTGACTGGCTGTTATGGATAGGATTCTATGTCTGCTAAGGGCACATCCTAATGGGGTGAGCTTCTTAGATGTTTCATTATCCAATATGCAAACTCTAGGAAACCTCAGGTAGACAGCAATTATCATCTTACTTGAGCATGAGAATCCAAGATGTGTGAAAAACAGTGGTTATAACCATAATGCTTAACATCTGTTGCACATTCCAATTACTACACTACTGGACATACTTTATGGGAATTCCTCCGATGATGTAAATAAGGAAGTGGAGGCAGAGAAGTGCTGAGAAGCTTTCCAAAGTTCATACGCAAGTGAATGACGGAAACCTGATTGAAACCCACATACCTGTACTCCAGAGCTCAGTTTTAATGCCTCCACCTCTAAAGTGCCCAACATTTCTACAAGTTGAATGTAAATTTCTAAATAGGAAAGACCATATCCTTGCTTCTGCGTCCCCACGCAGTGGTCAGGCCAGGACCTCACGATTCTTAATTACATCTTTATATCATGAGTGAAAGAATTAATTACAAGTGTGTTGAAGGTAAGAGTTGCCACATATTTTATACCATACAGGGTGCAAGTAACACTCAACTTTTTTTCCCCCAATTTTAGATTGATTTAAGCTTATTAAAACAAAATATGTAAAGAAAAATGCTTTTAAAAAAGATACTCTTCATTAATGACAATTTTGGAAAGAATATTGTGCTCAGAATGGGACAGCAGAAAGAGCAACATAATGATAGCTAACATTTTTCTGATACTTAATATGAGCCAAGGTTGTCATGGATTATCCCATGTAGTCATTATAACAACCCTCAGATTGCAGTTGCTACAGTTATCCCTAATTTCATAGGTGGGAAATTGGGTCTCAGAGTTATCAGGTATTTTGCTAGTTTACAAACCTGGGAAGTAGTAGAGCCAGGATGGAACCCAAGGAGTCTGTTGTCCTAGCTTGTTTTTTTTCTTTAATTTCCATAATACAACTCTGAGAAATGCTGTCCCTCTTTTATATTGAATCATCTGGATTTAGAAAGACCTCAGATTCATCTTATATACTCTAGAAACCGCTCAAAGTAAACTCCCAAGTGTCTGTCTCGAGACAGGATTCTGGCCTTTCTTTGGCACTCCGTGTGCGTATTCTCTGCTGATCACTAGAGGGCAACCGTCATGTTTTTAGGGTGGATTCATGCCAACTAGAAATGCTGACTCTGCGAAAGAGGCAACCACTTGCAGTTTTGAAGGGCAAATATAAAACCAACTTAATTAGCCATGAGTTCAACACATATTTTTATGTGCCCCTTTGGAGACAAAGACCGAGGTACTGTACCCCAAGAGTTTACGACATATTTGGAGAGATCTATACAGGTCTAATGAATCTAAGTAAGTTGTGTGGACAGTAAACTGTATAAGAAGAAACTATTATGAGCCAAAGAAATAACATTGCATGACTATAGAGTGCTTTTAAAATTTCACAGTCTTTGCTTTTACTTACTTGATTCTCACACTTTTCCACAGGAAGTGTAATCATCTCCACCTTGCAGATGAGAGACCTGATACTTGGAGGTGAAGTGACTTGTCTCAGCCACTGGTGTGCTGCTAGTATGGTGAGATTTTCACTTGCTTCTTCAAACCTCCTTCCAAACCATTGTTCCTCTGACCGTCACAGGGACTTCATTACAACTGATTGAAATTGACCATTTTCATCACCTTGGTGTTTGTACGTGATTGATCTTTCCTCTACTCTTTCCACCTGTCTAGATATTCTTGGTGCATTTTTACTGTTATTTGCAGAGTTAAAACCTAAGTGGATCCAACATGTGTGTGTGTGTGTGTGTGTGTGTGTGTGTGATTTTAAATTTCATTAAAAAACCCCAACAACTCAGTTCTATGCCTCAGACCTTGTTTGCCAAGTTTCAACAAGGAGAGAATTTTTATGGTCAAATTATAAAACCCTGAAAATAGGACTTTATAATGGAAATGCTGATACAACCGTAACTATAGTATTGCAATTGCATCACTATAAGAAAATTGGTTTAGATAATATACCCTTCTGGAATGAATGCCATTCTAAATGATTGTGCATCTCCATAAATCTAAGCTAACTCAGTAATTCAAAATTACTAAGATTTAAGTTTAGTACCAATAAGCAATAAACTTATGGCTACTGCTATAATAACTGTTGGTCGCTACACCCTTATTTCACAGCAGGTGGTCTGCTCCATGCTGGTTGCAGGCTGAATGAAAGCAGGCAACATTTTGAAACTAATTCCTGAAGTTGATGGAAGACTCCAGAGCCATTTCAACTGGTGAAATAGTGTTGTGTTTCATGCATTTTTTTTTCTTTTTAAATTAAATGCTCTGAGACACTTGACCTTTCTGACAAATGAAGGGCAAACACAGCTTTACTTTCATTTCATGTCACAATTATAGTCTCTAGATATTTAAAATTGTCTTGAGCAGATTGTTCTTAGCTCATAAGCCATTATTTCCCTACTAAAAAGGAAAAATAACTTGTCATTGAATGGATTTCTTGGAGTCAAAAAAACTGAAAAGAGGCTTCATTTAATCCACCCATGTTCGACTCTGGACAAGCAATCCAAGATATCTTGCTCCCCTATTCTTGATTTCTTCATTAAAATGTCACATACATTGTTTAAAATATATGTTCGGGTCTAACTTAAAATGTCCACTTTTAAATGGTGAGGTAGACATCTGAAAGCTTCCTTTCTGGTTTTATAAACATAGGAAATAAGAAATAGTTCCATGTAATCATTGATGGGATTTGGTCCTCCTGGTTTTAGAATCTAAGGCTTTTTCTTTTTTTGAATTTTGATGAACTTTTGTTGTGAATTATTATACAGTTTATTAAGAAATCTTTGTTAACAGGGGCACCTGGGTGGTTCAGTCATTTAAGGGTCTGATTCTTGGTTTCAGCTCAGGTCATGATCTCAGGGTCATCAGATCATGCCTGGCATTGGGCTCCACGCTCAGTGGGAAGTCTGCTTGAAATTCTTTCCCTCTGTCCTCCCCCTGCTAGCATGTGCTCTCTCTCTCTCTCTCTCACACACACACACACACAAATAAATAAATCCTTTAAAAAGAGAGAAATATTTGTTAACAGCAATTTAGGCGACTTAGAGTTTGGCCTAGCTTTGTATAATTTGAAGCTCAAAGTTCTACCATTTTCTTTCCTTTTTTTTTTTTTAATACTTCTTTGCATAGAACAGAACCTTATGCAGAACAGTCAATAAATTCTTTTCTTTTTTCCTTACTTTGAAGAAAGTGGGGGTACAGTTAAAGGAGAAAGTGGCATTAGAGATAAAAAAGAGAGAAGTGATTGATGTAGTCAAAATCTGATGGAAATTATTGAAAATAGTAAAGAATGTAGGTTAAAACCCTAACTGAACAATAGTATTAAATATGAAATAACAAGAAATGATTTAGGCATCATGGGTACCATGACATAACTACAGTGTGAAATAGTTTTATGGAAACCTCAGTTGAAAATGATGTTCTCTTTAGCTAGGGTTTTTCACTTCAAATACAAACTATTAAATGTTTTAATCACTTAATATTTGAATATAAAGTGTGAAATAAATTACGTAATGCCTATATTCTTAGAGAGGAAAGCATCTTTTTATGTTTTGAAATTTGTTATCAGTGCTTTGATTACAATAATCATCGTGGGTTCTAACATGTGGAACCTATAGGCTTTTAGATGGCATGTGATTACAAAACACTTTTCAGAAAGTTTCCACACCGCTGAGCTTGGACAGTTCATTGACTTGCTTATTATTGTCTTATGAAGTCTTAGGCACCCCATTCCCTATTCATCCATTTGGGGAACTCAGCCCCAGACGATAATTTAGAATGCACCTCTAAGGAAATGTTTAGACTTTCAAGTGGCCCCTGAATCCCCTCTTCGACTCTAAGACTGCATCTGAATATACAGAGGAAGGGGTTTCATATGACCATAGGATAGCAAAACCATGGTGTTGGAATGTCCTATGCCCACCTGGTCTGTTTGCCCCAGATTTTGTGTCATAATTTTAGTACTATTGAATTTGTGATTTGTTCTTTTTTGACTCAGTTGGGGCCCAGCGGTCCTCCCCAATTACTAGGACCAAACTTGGTTCTCACTGGCATTGTAGACCCTCTGATATACAACTTTTAATTTTAGGCTCTGGCAGTCCTTGAATCCAAGGTCAGTTTGCTCCTATAAGTGCCATCTTTTCTGGCAACATCACAGTCAGAATCCTAGCTAACTTGTGTGGGTCCCTCTCCACATATCCAAGTACATGTGGAAAATTCTGAATCTCACCCCAGCTGAGATTGGCATGGCAGCTGAGATGTTTGGAGAAAGTTGTATCACGTTCCTCCTTTGCCTAACCAGCTATGTGGATAGTTTCCTTGTTTTTGTTTCGCTCTGATTATGGTTGCCCCCAAGTTGGTACAAAAATAGCCTTAGTGGAATGTCTTCCTTAAGCATTGAAGTGGGGTAAGCATCTCATCAACCCATCTCGTCCATGTTTTCTCTGTCCATGTGGGAAGCTCTGAAGGGAAATTGGTCCTATAAGCATCTCTCTCTTAACTGCCCTTCTTTGGCTTAACTGCTTCTCACATGAGGGAATTAGCTTGTTTCTTTTTCTTCTTGCCTGGATGGGATACATCTGCATATTATATTCTCCTCCTTCCTTAGGTGAAAAACCTTGACTGTGCCCATTCCGTGGTGTTATAATGATAAATTGATTGCAAGGAAGGAGAATATGACTTACTGTTAAGGGAAGAGAATGAACGGAATTTCTTTTCCCTGTTTATTTTCAGGCTCTCACCTGTAACTTCCACTGGTACACACAGATATGATCACAGTAGTTGTTAAAATACTGAAATTCTTTTATACTTGTTGGTAAATGGCCACTGTTCCAGGTCTTCACTGTCACCCAGGCTAGTATCCTGGGACACCTAGACTTTCTCAAGAATTAGTAGTAAAGGAATAATACCTAGCATATCAGGGAAACTTTAGAACTCTGCTCCAACATCATGGTTGACATCCTTTCTGATTGATCATTGCCTTTGCCATTCATGTTGTAAAATATGGTGAATATCAGCCTTGAAAGTTCTTACATGCAGTTGTTCCACTGCTTAAGATCTACTGTGAGCTTAAGTGGCAACTAATCAGTTGAACCTAGAAGTTCACTAGAATCCCCTTGTCCCACAGTGATCTGGTTAAATTCGGTCTGAACTCTACTTTCACGGTCTGGTGAGAGTGAGAACTCTTCTCATGATATATGAGGTTTTCCACGGTTGACATCTCATTCTTCCCTTTGTCTTTCTACTCCCTCATCAGCACCTCTGCATTTAATTGAGCTTTAAAATGAACTTGCTTCTCTGGTTACTCGGAAATCTCCACTTGCATTTACATGGTATTGCAAGTGTAATGAAAATGTAGGAGTCTTGGGGAAGGTTCACACTGTGGCATGAAAAGCCTGCTGCCCAGTATTCTGGTTCTTTATAACTCAGCTCCCTGGAGCAACAAATTCTTTCTGCTTGTGCAGATACCTCTGTTCTTATTCCTACTTAAGAGAATCAGTTTCTACCCAAAGTAAACAATTCAAAGGAGACGCTCCATGAAGCAGGGTGTTTTTTCTAGGGAGTTCGTATACTGACTATTAATATAATATAATGTAGCCATATTGTTATGCAAATGTGTTAGAATGATATACAAGTCCTGTATATTAGATTTCTGTAATTTATCTGTAGTTTTGGATGTAGGTGGAATTAATTCATTTTCATTATTAATTTACCATTTTGAATGTGTCACAATTTCTTCATTCTCACTCATGAAATTATTTTCCAATGATTTGTTACTACAAACGATACAATTATGATTATTCTTATGCCTCTCTCCTGTAAGATAACTTCTATTTTCATATGTCACATCCAGACCTGAGAGAAAAGACTGCATAGGACTAGAAGCTTCTGCTCTCGATGGAGGTTTTGTTGGAACGCGATTTCGAGCTGTCTCCTTTGGAGAGGGAGGGAATTTGTTCTACGTGACAAGGACTTACAGGTGACCAGAAAAGTCAGTTGTGCCTGAGACTGCCTAGCTGTTCTAAAATTCATTTTCTCTTCCTTCTGAGACCATAACGACTCCATTTCTCTTAGAGTTGAGTGGACACTTGATTGGATTCTGGCAAAAAGAAGTCATAGATACCATTTTTAAGACTTGTCCACAAAATACTCCCATGTGAGATTCACTTTCTCTCCTTCTTTCCTCAGTCACCTTAAAACCCACATGTTGAAGATGCCAGAATCCTAAAATGGAACAAGACCTGGATCCCTGAATAAATGTTTGGAAGAGGCATTCCTTCAGATCAGTGTTACCCATTTTGACATTACATGGGTAAGAAATAAGTTTCTGTTATGTTTAAGACATTATACAAGTTTGAGTTGCTTTGCTATCACATTTAACATTTCTTCTTTCAATCTGAGGTTCCCACTCTTTATTTTACGTGTTATTTTAATTCCTGTTAGTTAACATACAGCGTTATAGTAGTTTCAGGTGTACAATGTAGTGATTCAACACTTGCATGCAACACCTGGTGCTCATCAGGACAAGTGCACTCCTTGATCCCCGTCACCTATTTCACCCAACCCCATCCGCTTCCCCCCTGGTAGCCATCAGTTTGTTCTCTAGAGTTAAGAGTCTGTTTCTTAATTTCTCTCTCTCTCCTTTTTTCCTTTTGCTTGTTTGTTTTGTTTTTTTAAATTCCACATATGAGTGAAATCATATGGTATTTGTCTTTCTCTGAGTGACAGATTTTGCTTAGTGTTGCACTCTCTAGCTCCATTCATTCATTTCAAATGGCAAGATTTCATTCTTTTTTTTATGGCTGAAAAATAATTCAATTGTGTATATATATCACCTCTTCTTTATCTATTCATCAATTGATGGACACTTAGACTGCTTGCATACCTTGGCTATTGTAAATAATGCTACAGTAAACATAGGAGTGCATGTATCCCTTCGAATTAGTATTTTTGTATTCTTTGGGTAAATTACCAGTAGTACAATTGCTGGATTATAAGATAGTTCTATTTTCAACTTTCTGAGGAATAAGGTTCCCACTCTTTAAAATAGGGATAGCTAAAACCATTCAGCAAGGTTATTATGAGAAACAGGCAAATGAAATTGTCTAGTATAATACTCAGCATAGTGATGTTCAATAAATGCTTGTCCTTTTTATTTTAAGGAGTTTTTGAGCATGGAAGAGGCAGTAGACTTCTCCCAAGCTAATTCCTCCACTTTCAAGGAGAACATTGAGATGTATATAGGATTAATATATATATATATTTATTTAACACTTTTGTATTCTGAGGACCATAGCTTTTCAATCGGATTGTGAACATAATATTGTGGTATAATTAAAAGGAAAATAGAATTTTCACCAAGTTTTTTTCATTATCTTCCTGCAAGCAGTCTATATTAAGTGAATAAATAAAAAGCTTTTAGAAGCCATTCAACAGACAAATGGATAAAGAAGATGTGGTCCATATATACAATGGAATATTACTCAGCCATCAGAAAGAACGATTACCCAACATTCGCAGCAACATGGACGGGTCTGGAGGAGATTATGCTAAGTGAAATAAGTCAAGCAGAGAAAGACAATTATCATATGGTTTCACTCATTTGTGGAACATAAGGAATAGCAGGGAGATTGGTAGGAGAAGGAAGGGAAGAATGAAGGGGGGATAAACAGAAGGAGGAATGAACCACGAGAGACTATGGACTCTGGGAAACAAACTGAGGGTTTCAGAGGGTAGGGGGGTGGGGGATGGGCTAGCCCAGTGATGGGTATTAAGGAGGGCACATATTGCATGGAGCACTGGGTGTTATTCGCAAACAATGAATCATGGAACACTACATCAAAAACTAATGATGTGCTGTATGGTAACCAACATAACATAATAAAAAATTTTAAAAAATAAATAAAAGGCTTTTATAAGCATCTTCCTTTTACAAGTATGGAGAAGCCACTTCTTAACCTGGAGCAGAGTTAAGGGAGAGAGAAAAGAAGGTGCCCGTGTTATGACTCTTCTGCTTCTTCCTGAACATTCTGGGGCCCTTACACTGGTGTAAATTAGCTCCATTCCTATAGGTTTTGTGACCATGGGTGAAGAAGAGTTGCAACAATGGCCACAGGGGATTCCTATGTAAATATTAGCTACTTACCAAAAAGTTCCAGCCTTTCTCTGTAGCTTATTTGCAGCCAAATACCTTTCACTTCTAGCATACATAACGGAATCTTTAAGTCAGGAAGTGTTTAATGACCAAAAATTTCAAGTCAGTTCTCAAATTTTGGTTTCTCTTTGCCTTTGTTCCATGATTGCTTTGATTTCTTATCTTTTTTTTTTGTCTCACACAAAGATAACTTCCATTATTTCTACCATGTGATAAAATCTGTCACTAATGTAATGACTACCACTGCTTAGAATATCAGTGGAGCATAGCTTTGGATCAAAGGGAATGCGGAGTTTTAATGGACAATTTATTCGGAAATAGCCATGTGGTTGGGTTGAAATGTTACAGGCTGTTCAGTAAGAACTTTGCATCTTTAATTAATTTTGTTATCTGTGCTTGATATTACAGAGTGTTCTCAGCCTTAGAGATTTCACCTTATACTCCGCATGAGCATATTTCCATTTCAGAGATCACAGGAAAGAATTATCCCTTCAAGATCACCTAAATTATACCTCGTTCTACTACACCAATTCTGGGCAACGTTTCTTTCACCTTGAACTTATTTCTCATTTGATTACTTTTTCAATAACTTACCTTGCTATTGAAAACCTCCCTTTCTTTTCTTCAAATGATCACTGTAATATCTGCCCTGGTCTTTATCCAAGCAGAGTTCTTTCTGCCGCATGTGCAGATTCTGTAATGTTATATAGAAGTCACGAGTATCTTCTTATCATTTGAAATTTGTCCTTGTAGTTACTCAGTACACACATCATATTCTTTACAATCTCCTTCCTTGAAAACACTCTTATCTGCATCAAAATCTCAGAATTGGGGTCGTATTTATTTTTCTACTTTTTTCTACCATTGACATAAGAGGCTACCAAAACCTGGCTACCATCTATTCCTTGAGAAGATCATTGAAAAAGACATTCTTGGGTTGTAAATCTTATGAGACTGGGAGATTATTAACATCTCACAGGAGCAGAGAAAGAATTTCTAATTGCAAATTTTCCAAAGTAAATGCTTTAGGAAAATGGGGGTCAGGGGCTTATTGTGAAAGAAACCTGTCTAAATTTAGCCAAGGTGAGGGGGACAATAAGGCCATATTGACCAAGAATCTGTGCAGATAGAACATTGCCTCTCTGTTTGCTGGGTCAAAGGTCAATCTGATATATGCTTTTTTGTCTCTTGGGTAGTCTAAATAATGTCCTCAGAGAAGAACTGTTTATCATCTTTGAAATGTTTGATGACTTACCAGAATAGAAAGGACCCTTGAACCACAGTTTCTTCTCAACAACCCAATGATTTATTAAATGTTCACTATGAAGTCCTTTGCCAGATTCATAAATTTCTTTGGTAAAAATAGAGTTTGAAAAGAAAATGTAAAGTATATTTGTGAAAAGGATTTGGATGGGCTCCCAAGGGCCTATAGTCTAGTAGTTTTCAAAATGGGTTTCCTATAGGAGCCAAGATTGTTGTGAAATTATTTCAGACCACCATGAGGATGGGAAGATGTACAGACCTATTTCTTCTTCTCCTGTTGCAGCTCGATTTTTATAAATCAAGGTGATACACACAATTTCATTTAAAAATCTATAATTTACAAAGTTTGAAAATTGTCTAATAAAAGTTTCAATTCTGTATCTTACAGATGAGGAAAAAGATGCAAAGAAATGATGACTTGACCAAAGTTTGGTGGTTATGACTACGTATTTTGGATAATACATACCAGTGTAAGGATTCTAGTCCTTTGACTTACTTTTTGACTTTGGGAAAGTTATTTACCTTCTCTTACTCTAGAAAATGTAGAGAATAATACCTACCCTATAAGGTTCCTGTGGATACTGGATAACATCTTCTAAAGCACAACACTGACTCATAAGCTTTCAAGAAATGGTAATGATTATGAGGATTTTGACGATAATCACCTTTTATGTGACAAAACCTAAATTAGACATTGTGCTTGCCATCTTGATGGGAAAAAAGACTAAGTACTGCAGAGTTAGAAATCATAAGCTCAAATATATTCCCAGGGCCAGCCTTACACACACAATAAGATTAGAAAACAATTTCCATGTTTTTTGTGGATTTAAGACTAGCTCATAAAAACGTCCTGGTGAATCCGTATTAACATTTTCTTCTTACATTTTTCCCCTTCCAATTTGGAAAACATAGGTTCAAAAATAAATATTCTAGTGGG
Organism: Ursus arctos; assembly: GCF_023065955.2. Taxonomy (NCBI): domain Eukaryota; kingdom Metazoa; phylum Chordata; class Mammalia; order Carnivora; family Ursidae; genus Ursus; species Ursus arctos. Next base: position 10,537,859 of record NW_026622974.1, on the reverse strand, counting down.
CTGCAACCCTTGAGTAAAGGAATAATCTCAAATTTGTTATCTCTTTGGAAAGGAATGGGAGAAAAAAATCAATGAAATGTTCCTTATTCTTCTTGTCAATGGTCCAGGAGTTCTGGTAGCAAAAGGATGTTTTAATTGATTTGTTCATGGGTTTGGTGACACATTAATAATCATTCTTATTCATAACAAAGTTAAATTCTCTATGTTGCTTACTGTAGGCTTTGAGCTGGGCCAGATTCTTGAATTTTACCTAGAAGCCAGCTAAAATGTCACCTGCATGTCAATTGAGGGAAAATTTTCAATCCTTTATTTCTCTGCAAGAACATGTGTCATAATCAAATTTTAAGTACAAAATTTGAGTAGTTGGAATGTTTATTCTTATATTGTATGGGGAAAGATTGATTGAGGAGGGGATCAATCTCTGGGTAAACCATTTCATCTCAGTGAATCTGTCCAGAATGTTTAGGCATCCTGAAATTATTTACTGAATTATTCCTGAATTATTATTCTATGACACTGTGATTAATAATCGTGTTGCTTCTGGAAGACAGCTATGCTCACCACTATACCACCAATACAATAATTGTCTTGGTCTGAATAACAAACATGAGTAAAGATTATTGACGTTCCTGTGATTGATCCTATTCATTCCCACATTCCAGGCACTCTTGGAGTGTTGTGGAAAGAAGTAATTGATCTCTGCCTCAGTATCAGTGTCTGAGGACTAGAGATGAATCTTTATATAATAGCCTGCAGAAATTTTACAGAGTAGATTAGATAATTCTGATTTATTTAGGAAAAAGTTAGAGTCATATAATTTGCTTTCAAAAAAATGAAATGTTTATTATTTGTCATAAGATCTACTTTAAAAATGTTTATCAAAATAATCTAAGGTTGGCTAGAGAGACTTAGAAAACCATTGGTGAATCTCTACTTTTAATAAGCTATAAAGAATATATGTTATAATACATCATTTCACCTCTTTGGTTTTTACTGTCTCTAACTATAATATTTAGTGTTTTTTTAATAATACCTCAAACTGAAATTCTTATGATTCAGACGTCTCTGCACATTAAGATTCAACATTCTGATATTAAGAGTATAAAATACATATTCAGGGACCAATTAAATTGTTGCAGTATAATTTTAAAACTTTATGTCTTAAGAATTTGAACATACATACTTCGTAATTGTAAAGTTAGTACCCAAAATGGTCTCCTTGAGGTTATAGTAAACAGATGAGTATATTTTCTGTGACAATGCAAGTTTTCTTATCTGACCATCTTTCTTTGAATGTGGCATTATTCAACTAAGCATAATGAAAACTTCTTAGGAGATTCTATGAATGAAGAGTTTTCTATTTCTATTTAAGCAGGATCTGAACTGAGAAATCATATCAATGGATTCTTTACATTCAAGAAATCATCTGTAGTGAAAATTCTCTTTTTCTTTATTTCTCTGTTCTTTATTTCTCTATAATTATACAAGGCAGTATGGAATTTTTTAGTGGACTTACTTAGAATACTGGAGTAAGGACCATGAATTTTATATCTAAAATATAATAGAATCACTAATATTAAGGGACTGAGTCATTAAGATATTCATTATCATCAGGCAACATTTATTCAGAACTCACTATCATAGGTCTCTGCACCTTGACAGAGTAAACATTTGGATATTTTCTTTCACCCTCTGCACTGACCATATGTTTGACTTAATACTGACCTCCTCCTTCTCCTTCATGTTATTGTCAATAAACTACTTGAGATTTGTAAGACACTTGAGCCAACTCTACTATATGGAAATTGAAGACAGAACATTTCTACTAAGGGTCTGTAAATTTTACTTGTCATTACTGTTGTCAAAACATGAGATTGTTTTTGAATGCAAATACATTATCCCAAAATTTATTTTTAGTTTGAGTTTTCTTTCCTAAGGAAATATCAAATCCTACGTCTCAAAAAGTCCTGAAATTAGATATGTTATTCCTTAAGGACAGTATTTATAAGTAAATGCCTTTGCAGTGACAAGGGCTGTGTATATTCATTACTATAACATCAAATTAGAAAATGGGGTGACAGAATTGCAGTCACTCAATGAAATACAAATCTACATACCAATCAATTTATATGTAATATGTATTTGAGGATTAATAGTCTGGATATAGAAAAATGTATTTAATACATATGTAAGAATAATAATATTCTGAATATAGCAAAGTGCATTTATTTAATATGTAGATGAAAATTAATAGTCTGAATATAGAGAAAAGTGTATTTAATATTTAGGCAAGAATTAATAATATGAATGTAGAAAAACATGTTTGAGGCTGGATAGAACTTGCAAATCTTCTAAGTCAGTCTCTTCATCTTTTACGTGAGATAGAAAAGACAAGTTAGGTAAAGTGACATCCTTAAAACCACATAATTTATTATGTTAGAATTGAAACTACATCCTCAACTGACATTTTCTTTACTGCTTTGACTGGGAACACACACACATGCACACACACAGATGCACACACACGCCTACTGAAATCATAAAACTTTAGAATAAAGTAAATCAAAAGTTGACTATTCTTACTTTGACTAATAGGTGAATCATATATTCTGCAGCCAATTCAAATACCAATCATTTTTTAGCTGATAATTTATCACTAAATTACTTCTGAATGTGTAAATCAAGCTATAGCATCTATGTTAAACAGGAGAATAATTTTCTCTTTATTTTCTTCAGAAATCTCAATACTTAATAGTTAGTTATTAAGATTCTTTCTAGCTATATGGGGGCACCTGGGTGGCTCAGTCAGGTAAGCATCTGCCTTTGGCTCAGGTCATGATCCCAGGTTCCTGGGATTGAGCCCCGTGTTTGGCACCCTGCTCAGCAGGGAATCTGCTTCTCCCTCCCCCCCTGCTCATGCTCTCTCTCTCTCTCTTAAATGAATAAATAAGAAATCTCAAAAAAAGGTTCTTTCTAACTATAAAAATATCCAAAAAAGATATTGTTGACAATCAGATCTATAATAATGATAAAGTAACTAACATGTATTGAGTACTCTGCTAAAGATTTTCTATAAACTAGTTTATTTCTTCACTAGCCATTTGTCTATTTGTAACCAAATTATTCATGCATTTGTTTATTCATTTAACATACTTTCAGTTTTTTAAAGATTTTATTTATTCATTTGAGAGACAGAGAGAGACAGAGGGCACACAAGCAGGAGGGGAAGCAGAGGGAGAGGGATAATCAGACTCCCTGCTGAGCTGGGAGTCTGACGTTGGGGCTGGATCCCAGGACCTGGAGATATGACCTGAGCTAAAGGCAGATGTTTAACTATCTGAGACACCCAGTGCCCCTCAACATATTTTCAAAGAAATGTGTACTGTAGGCTTTTTATATTTAAGTGAGGGACATAAAGATATTAACTAAAGGTGAAGACATAGTGTTATTATTCTGCAAGCACTTTTTCTTGTACTTTCAAATAAATTCATTTCCTTACAGTGGACTCACACCCAACTTTGCCGTTGAAGTAGAATAAGTAAAATTAAGAGATATATATTTCTTCTTAAATGTTTCTTCATGTGTAATATAACAAAAATATACAAAGATTGAAATGTGTCTTGCACATTGCAGTATATCAATAGTTCGTTGTTCAACTGAATCAAAGATAAATATATTAAGTGTGCATTTTATGCTTCGCTTTCTGTCTCCTTACTTCTCTGATTATATAGTATGAAATCTCCTATGGAATGTGTAATCATGAATCTCTTTCCAAAGTCAAATGATAAGTTTGTGATGAAATCATGCCTAGTTTTCTAACCATAATTTTTTCCCCCCAGGAGAACAATTTCCTGGCCATTATTTTTATGATTTTTTCTCTCCGTACATTCAGTGCCACTATGCTTAGGGGTGGGGTGCAGTTTTACCCTACCCCTTCACGTTTGGATGGCAAAATACCTTGTTACCAGTTAACATGTTTATAACCCTGGTATATCTTTTGGATAGTCTAAAGAATACGGATGTGTTGAAAGCCTTGTCAGGGTGTTTTTGCTAATTCTGAGGATGGGGTAAGAATGATAGCTTGAAGGAATAAAATACAGGTGAGTGACAAAAATCTAGATTCCTGGAAGACTTTGGGAAAAATTTTTCCTTGTTCTGGCCCTCATCTGAATCAGGATTAGGATATCATTTAGGGGGCACCTGGGTGGCGCAGTCGTTAAGCGTCTGCCTTCGGCTCAGGGCGTGATCCCAGAGTCTTGGGATCGAGCCCCACATCAGGCTCCTCTGCTGGGAACCTGCTTCTTCCTCTTCCACTCCCCCTGCTTGTGTTCCCTCTCTTGCTGGCTGTCTCTCTCTGTCAAATAAATAAATAAAATCTTTAAAAAAATATATCATTTAGGAGAATTCCCACTCAAGCTGTAGTGCTATAAATTATGTATGAATGGTGCAGAGTAAATAACGTGAGAGGACAATGAAGGTGACCATCACTTTCATGAGAACTCTCAGACAAGGTTATCAGAAGATTTGACTGAGTAAGTTCCATGATGGCAGGATCTGTACTCTGGCCAATATGGTTCCACAAAGCCTGATCAATGTTTGGCATATAGCAGAATACATACAGTAAAAAATAAAGATTTCCAAAAGGGTAGGATAGGTTTTTCCCATTGGTATATTGCTTTCTGGTGGTTCTTGGCTGCTTTTATTTTGGAGCTGTGCTTGCCATAGCAGGATTTTAATTCTAGTGATTCTTTCCTTATTTTACCCAAAAATAAAGAGTGCCATTACTGTGGCTTGGACTTGTGGAAGGCATGCAAGAAAAAAGTTATGGACAATATAATAATCCCTGGGGCAAATAATAAATTAGAATTGTTTACTGCTTAAAACTTACATCTCGGGCTGTATATTAGCTGATCTGAAGTTAAGAAATTAAGATGATGAAGAACTAAGAATGATAGAAAAAAAAATAGAAACCCATGCACCCAGAACTCAGTATCTTTCTTGAAGCTTTCTTAAAACTTCCATTAAGGACTACTATTCTGTTCATGAATTTCTATAATGAACAAAGGATGAGAAAATGGAATATATATGCTCAAGACATTCAGGAGTAGGAGTCATTCATACATAAACATGAAATCTCTGTAGTTCAGTTCTCCTTTTCAAGGCAGAATAAATAAGAATGGCAGAATCAATTACATGGAAGGTATTGCAGAAACACAACTTTCTATTTGCTATGAAATTAGCTGTAGAAATAATATTGCCCCATAGGTGGACCAAAGTATGGGAGAAAATCTAATTCTGAAAGGCAAGTCTTACTAGTTTCTCTTATTTTGTTTTAAGAAGGTGACTTAATGAGACAATTTAGATCCACCAGACTTGGGGCACTAGATGTGGATATTCAGATATTTCTCATGAATAGGGCAGAGCTGATTAGGAGAATGATTGGTATACGGATAATTAAAAAGAGAAGAAAAACCACTACTTGTTTGGAGTTTTATTTTACTTATAATTTGTCAAACCCAAATGTGAGACAGGGAGCAAAAAAAGGGAGTAAGAAGTGAGGAAACAAAATGGGAAAGAGGACACTTGATATATCTATGCTTTCCCTAAGAGTCAGGAACTTTGAACAACTTCCTCACAGTACTTTCTTAGGATAAATTGAATGAGATGAGTTTAAGAAGGAGTGAGGAATGACCTTTTGCCCTGTACCTCACTCTTCCCCAGTTGCCCTCACCACCACTTTGAGGTCCATAGTATTCTTCCTGAAACTCTCTCACCAAGTTTTCTGTTCCTTACAATTCCCAATCAAAAATGCCAATTTGATACTTCTTACATTTTTAGAAGTTAATTTGAACCATGTTTTATTCAAAATGCATAGAAATAACAGCAAAATAATAAAATTAAGGCAAAACAAGTGAACTCCCCAGTCTTCTCGAGTAAGGATGAGGGTGTTAAAAATGTTTATGTGGTAGATGATGTTGAGCAATTGAACAATATTTATTTTAGGTAACTTATAATGTATTGTTTTTCAAAATTCAAGTCTTGCAAATAAAAAGCAAAAGTGCAACTCTTAGAAGTCAATTAGAATTATGCTTGCTAACTATCTATTAAATAGTAGGACTGAGCTAGACCCACTTAGATATGAAGATGAATGTAATTTCTATAAGAACTTGAATAACTCAATATCTAATCAGGAGAGAGAAGGAGAGAAGAAGAGATAATTTAAAGGAGAGTTGAACCTAATCCAGTGTAGTCATGATGATTGCTGATAAAAACATGGCACCTGTGTTGAGAAGAAAGACATAATTGGAATTAGCCAATGGAATAAGAGTTGGAAGGACATTCATACTGAAGAAACTATGTGGAAAAATTAATTAACCCATGAATAAAAGTCTGAAACAAATCTTATCTTCAGATAAGATATCTTGTTTTAATTGTAGTGACTATTTTTTGTGAGCTCCCCAATGGGACATTTACACTTAGATTAACAGACATGTGAGAATAATAATAATAATAATAATAATAATAATAATAATAATGATAATAATCCAACTGCTACTGACTAGAAAATTAAGCATTTATAGTTTCAAGTAACTATTAAGTTTAGGGGGTTACCTCCCTAGGATTAAGAGCTAGAAAAAGATATCGGAAGGAGGGGATCAGAAGGAAGGGAGAAGCTCTAAGCTCAAACATAGAAGCAGGGAAGAAAAGATTTGCTGATTTCCATTTTAGAGAGAATTGAGAGAAAATCGCTAGGGTAGGTCTGGTGAATAGATTGCATATATATGCCTATGTGAGTAATACTTATTTCAATTTTAAGAGATATCAAATGACATTGTAGCAAGATTTTGGTATAGGACAAAGAGACATTTCTAACAATGAATTAAAGTAATTAAATGTTTGGGATTATTAGAATTTTTATAGACTAAGTGATAAGGTTACTTTTGATGTACAGAAAAGTTTTCCATTCTTTCTTTTCTTTCCTTCTCATCTATTCGTTTTCTCCGTGAAGGAGTTTCTCACTGCTTACCCCCTCAGGATTACACTCCTTAAAAGACCTGTAAAACCATTTGCTTTAAATACTAGAATTTACATTGCTTTTCTTCTTTTTTTTTTTTAATGATTTTTTATTATATTATGTTAGTCACCATACAGTACATCCCCGGTTTCCGATGTGAAGTTCGATGATTCATTAGTTGCGTATAACACCCAGTGCACCATGCAATACGTGCCCTCCTTACTACCCATCACCAGCCTATCCATTCCCCCACCCCCCTCCCCTCTGAGGCCCTCAGTTCTTTTAGACGTTTTACCAATAACCACAGACAAACAAAGAAAATAACATATGTAAAAGTTACAAAGGTTATATATTTCATATCATTAGTTTGGAGACAATAAATGTGTGATATTTCTTTAGCAGCTCTCCTTGCCTGGAATGTTTGGTATACATCACCATTTAGTTACAAAACTCTTTCCCACTGAACATAGAATTGGCCTTAGAATCCTTTTTAGCTCAGCAGTCTAGTTAGCCATTGCCAATTGATTGGATTGACAAAATATGCACCTTTTGTACATTTTTACTATCCAAGATGGTGTGGTTTTTGATAAACGTGAATGCTGCAGACCCTGGGCCACTAATTGGAGTAATAAATTGTTCTCTATAATTTAATAAGGAAATTAGGAAATGAAGAGAAAATGAAACTGTCTTAAATGCTGTCTTCCATGGACTCAGTGCACTCGTTTTTGCTTTAAAAATTTTTTTTTAGGTTTTTCTGATTAGATCCACAAAATGCCTAATCCAGAAACATTGTAATATGCAATCTTCCATGTTGAACTTTGTGATATTGGAGAGAAAAAACTACACTCAGAACGCACATAAAAATTGTTTTCATGCAACTTTTATTACATTTACCCTATTGATTTGTCATATATTTCTTTGCATGTCTTTTCAAAAATAATTTGAGTTCCTCAAGGCAGTGACAAGGTCTTTTTTTAGATTTCCTAAATATCTGGAATGACTACAAAGTGACCACAGAATGGCAATCAATGAATCCAAGTGTTCCTAAATTATTCAGTTGTCTACAGTTTAAAATTCTTTGTACCTGTAAAACAAAAACTATTTAAATGATATGTACTCTCATGTTCAAATAATTGTTGAAAAGAATAGTCTAGTTCTCCTTCATGAGGTAAATTCTGAGTTTAATGTGTTGGGCATCCAGAGTGAAAGACTGAGATGGTGCTTACTTGCTTAAGAAAAGGGAGTGGTTTCCACGTTCTCCATGGGATTAGAGTCACAAATTACCCTAAATGAGTCAGCAGTAATATTTTCATTTTGCTATTTTTTTTCATTAAGATTCACTAAATGAAATATCCAAAATAAATTTCTAATTGGCTACATTCCCTGGAGGTAACAATATTGCACCTTTGTCCTACCTTTGGAAAGGAATAGAATAGAAAATCAAAGAGAGACCTTTCTTTGCTCTTTTCTTAGGGTTTATTCACAGGAGTTTTGATAACAGAGAAGGTACCCCATAATTTATTTTTAATAGAATTTGAAATTTAGTTGTAATGACTCAACACTTATTCTCATCCACAACAGTCAAATACACTGTCTTCTTCACAGTTATACTACAGTAACTAGAACATTAATAGGCACATTAATAGGTATTTGATTAATTTCTGTTGAATTCATCTTATGCAGAGACAGTCTTAAATGGCCTTCCTCTATGTCAGTTGATGACAGAATTCTCAATCTTGGACTCCCCACCAAGTTCTTAACTTTCAATAGAAATCCATCATTTTAATTTCAGATTTTACAGAGTGAAGAAATTGGCTATAGAAGGAAACAATCCTTGGACATATCTCTATTACTTTGTTCAGAAAGTTTTGCTAAGATTCTAAGTATGCATGCTTTGATAGCAAACACCTCTATTGATGTAGAATAAGGATGGCTAATGTTCACTGGGACCCTTTATCCCCAGATCCTTAGTGCCTTCTTCGGTGTAGTAAGAGAGAATCAATGGACTGTTGCTCTTAATGTCTACTTGTGGGATCTCAGGAACAATTTCAGCTGTTCTTCTCCAGTATCTGTAATAATAAACCATGGAAAACTTATGGATGATCTCAGAAATAACTCCATGCTACATCAAAAAAAAATAGAAATGCACTTTGACTTTTTAACATAGGATACTTATGCATTGAAATTCATAAAACTTACTTGAGGGGATAGACCTTTCTTTAGGGTACAAGGAAGCTTGATAAGATAATTTTCAAACAAGTCAGTATGGGGTTATTGTTTATGTTAATATATATTTTAAATAAAAATGTTTATAGATTATGAAATCACCTGACCACTCTAGATCTCAGTACTTTCATGTGTAAAATTAAATATCCTTAGTAATATCAGTCTAAAATTCTGTTTTGGATTTCTCATTACACTGAGATTCTTATATTGGGGACATTAAAATGATAAATGTGGTTATATAAAACACATACTTCTGCAACGTCACGTGAATTATTGCAGGGTTATTTTCAACCTTGGTCACTTACCAATTTATACCCATAATCTTGTAACCGTTAAAGTTTCTTAGACAAACTAGCCTCAAGAGAAATCAGTAGATGGCATTTTTCTGTGGCAATACACCAACTTTGTCTAGCCAATATCTCTTTGAACATTCAACCAAGCATGGAAATGCTCTTCTTAATAAGCCTCAGTAATCAAGACTGTGCAGACGAGTTCTATAAGTGAAAGGATTTTTTTTTCTTTCTTATTCCAACAATACCTACATTAAGACAGAGATCTGTGAGCTGTTTTCCTGTAAGACATCATTTACAATGAAGAACCTTCTTTCTTTCTCTGTTTTGTCCTTTGGTGTCTTCATTTCACCAGGTAACATGAATGTTATTGCCACAGGGGTCAGCACTAAGTGGGGTGGTGGTCAGGATTTTTTAAAATAAATATCATTCACATTATATAATCATTATATAATCATTATATTAATACTATTGGCAAGACTGTATTATATTTATTTATAGCCCCTAGATGGAGAAAATATTTGAATAATTTTTCAGGGACAATTCACTAGTAAAGTCTGCAATTCACGTTGATTTCATGAGATTTTACATATATCATATATATATATGTGTGTATATATATATATATATACACACACACACACACACACACACACACACACGTTATTGAAAAAAATAGTGCTACCATAATTTAATCAATCACTGAAGTGTGTCTTTATTTAATATTCAAATTCTACTAAATTTAATGTACTAGTAGATTTGAAAAAAATTGAGAATGGAATGAATTTATGCCTGGAAATTATTCATCTCACATTTATAGTATTGATAATGGAAGTTAAATGAGGTTAAATGGCTTGCGAAAAGTCCAAAGACTAGCTGTACGTCTATATACTTCCATTTAAATTCTTCTTTATTTTGTTACTTTCTCTGGGTCACCAAGATATCTGTCATTATTGAGATCAGAGGGGATCACCATAAAATAAATCTATAGTTACCCATTCTCTTACTGATACTCTGCTCTGACACTCAACATAAATAACTTTTAGCTGACAATTTCTCACCAAAAGAGAACTGAACTTCAACTGATAATGTAACTCAAGGATTTGGAGTTAATTTAAATAAGAATAATTGTTTTCCTTCATCATCTTCATAAAAGTTTATTAAAACATGTTCATTAAAATTCTCTATTTCTAGAAATTTTCTGGGATACTATTAGAATTACATAGTTTTAAATATGCACTGATGCTTTTTTTCTTAATAGTAATAATGTTAATAGTTAGCATCTGTTCTGCCTTTTGTCCTTATTAGTTTATTACTCCTTGCAATAGTCATGTGAGGTAATCTTATTAATAGCCAAGTCATTCCTTTACTTATTCAACCTGATTTTGGAAAGATGTATTTTTAAGAGTTTATCATTTTTTAAAACCTCTTAAATAAAGGCAAATACACTATTGTCTTTATTTTGGAAAACACCCATTTCTTATGCTTTTGAAGTAATCTTTTTTTCTTTTGCAGTGAGCTGTGACCAACTTGTTACCAGTTCTGTGCCACTATTGATGACCATATGTAGAAAAAGGTTTGAGAAACTATACTCAGAGAAGCATAATTTTTCCACAATATTTGAAAAAGCAAAATATGGTACAAAGAAAAACAATCCAGGTAAAATAAAACAAGCAGAATTCTACCTTGCAGTTTTCATCACTATCTATCAAATGAAATGGAGGAAATATCCTATGTTCTCTATCCCACTGCCATTTACTTAACTCTTCTTGTCTTTCAACTTCTAGTTTTATGAAGGTTGAATTACGTGTTCAGAATGAGAAAGAAGTCTCATTTTAAAGTCGTAGGGTCTTATTTTTTATGAAACTCTATCTAGACAGATGTTCTTACTATTTCCAAAAGGGAACATTCTCCAATCATTGCTTCCAGCATTCTTAATATTTTAAAAGATGTTGTTGGTGCCACTGTGCTTACGAGTCAGACTGGGCCTTCTAGGTTGTCTTAGTTTCCCTCTTATGTGACAGCTGGCAAAATTTCTTTTTGTCAATCATCACTGTCCATTGTCCATAAGCCTGATATCTTTGGATACACAAAATATTATTGTTACACAGAAAGAGTAATTAAGGTGATCTGATTAATTCCAAGGATGCTGTAATTAAGATAACTTGAAAAGGCAATTGAGCAAGAAGAGTCTAGACTAGGTATTGGGGAATTATTTCAAAAGGAATTATTTTCTGTTTTAGTCTTTATCTCAATTATGATTTAGAATATCATTTAGCAAAGTGCCTTCTCAAGTTAGAATGTTACAAACACCACGTGAGTGGTACAAATAAATTTTTGTGGGAAGGTAAAGAAAGAGAGTTGTCTTTGTGACAGTGTTAAAAAAAATTAGTTATGAGGACATTGGTCAAGTTAATTTATACAGGGGCCAAGTTTTTTGTGGGTTTTTTTTTTGTCATGTTTTGTTTTGTTTTTGGCCACTGTATCATTGCTGAAGCCTACCACAGTGCATGATATATACAGTAGATGCTCAATTAAGATATATTTAATGAGGGGCGCCTGAGTGGCACAGCGGTTAAGCGTCTGCCTTCAGCTCAGGTGTGATCCCGGCGTTCTGGGATCGAGCCCCACATCAGGCTCTTCCACTATGAGCCTGCTTCTTCCTCTCCCACTCCCCCTGCTTGTGTTCCCTCTCTCGCTGGCTGTCTCTATCTCTGTCAAATAAATAAATAAAATCTTAAAAAAAAGATATATTTAATGAATCAATGAATGAATGGATAGATTCATGGATAAAGGGAGAGAGGAAAACCAAGAAATAGTCTTCAGGAATGCACATATGTAGAGGGCAGAAAGGGAAAAAAAGGAAGAAGACAAGGATACTTTTAAAACAAGAAAAAAGGACATGTAAGAAAATGCTGATATATTGGATCATAATGCCAAATTTGAGGATTATTCTTTGAAGACGAGGTAACATTAGCCAAGTCAGACTGTACTTAGATTTATGATATAATACTTAAAGAATATAGAAAAATAATTTGTTCTTTGGTTATTCTATTTGTTTAAGTTTTGTTGTATGCCACATCACTTCAATTACGGTAGGAAGAAAGTAAGTTTAAAGAAGAGACATCCTTTATTGCAATTATGTATATTCAGTAGCAGCTGAATTGTTGTTTTGAGACGTTAACAAAAGAAATACCACTCTTTTGGCTATCAGATATTGTTGGCAATGTGTATACGTGGAAAAGCCTACCTTTATGACATAAAAAAGAAAAAAAATTTGTATTTACTCACTATGACTGGATATGCTCTAAGGTTGAATCTTCCTTTGGTCTATAATCTGCAATGCTGGCATTTTTACTCCTCAAAGTCAAAATTACCTTGGTTGTAATATACATTGATTTATCTTTGCATCTCTATCTCTAAATGTCTATTTTTATTTCTCTCTTTATATACCAATATTTCTCTACCTTTATCTGCATTTATATGAACTTAGAGAATTACGTTATTCTTTTTTTTATTTCAAAATCATGTAGTTTATATTAATTACAGAAGTACATTAATATACAGAGAAAATGTACATTATCTCTGGTCACCTTCCTCTCAAACCTAGGCTTTAGTACTCACAGCCTTCTAAGATTCTTCCCTCTTGGCCATAGCACCACTTGATCAACACCTCACATGAAAAATTCCCTCAGTTCTTATATGGCAGCTGGGCTAAGCCATTGAATGGAATATCAGAATTACAAAATATAACTGGCAAAATGCTTGTATCTAAAATAGATACAACAGATACAATAGAATTTTAATAAACCAAAAGAAACAGAAAATTCAATAGAAATATGGGGAAAAGACAGGTAATTTATAAAGGTGGATATGCAAACCTTTTTAAAAGGTTCATCCTCAGGGTGCCTGGGTGGCTCTGTTGGTTAAGGTACTGCCTTTGGCTCAGGTCATGAGGCCAGTGTCCTGGGATTGAGTCCCGCATCAGGCTCCTTGCTCAGCAGGGAGCCTGCTTCTCCCTCTCCCTCTTCCTGCTACTCCACTTGCTTGTGCTCTCTCTTTCTGTCTAATAAATAAATAAAACCTTTAAAAATAAATAAAGTGTTCATCCTCATTAGCAATCAGGAAAATGCAAATTTAAACCACGATAAGATACCACCACACTTTCAAAAGCATGTTTAAAATTTTTATCGTTTGATAATGCAAAGTATGATAATGCAAATGAAATAGTAAGAATTTTCATGCACAGCTGAAGAGAGTGAAACTGTTTGGAAAACAGTTTGTCACCATCTATTATAGCTGAGGACATGTATAGTGTATGATCTAAGATTTTCACTGTGAATATGTCTACCCAACAGAAGACTGTTACATATGGTCCAGGAAAGAGCACAGGACTATTAATAGCAACATTATTTGCCATATAGCGAATAACCTATATGGTCCTCAAAATTACAATAGATTAATAAAGAGAATATCATGCGAGTAGTATTTCTGCTTTATTTAAAATACATATATAGAAAACCTCTGTAAAGTATTTTACTGGGAAAAGATGGACAAGGGATTGGTTAATTATAGAATTAAAAGGTCTCTGGGATGAAAGCTTGTCTACAGACATCAGTGACATGGCTCACCCATTCTGGCTGACCTTCTAAAGTATGTCCAGTAGGCCTGATTATATTTATCCAAGATGATGGATATGTATTTCCTAAGACAAGATACTTCATGATCTTTATAAAAGCTATAAATGTTAAAAAAGGCCTTTATTTATTATATTGAGCTAAAACCTGGTTCTCTGTTAATCTGCACCGTTTATTTATTGTTTTGTTTTTGAGGATACAGGGAATAAGTGAAAACCTTCCCCTGCATTTCAGAACTTCCGTTAGAAACAGCAGATCCTTACCTCATTCCTCACGATTGTTGAAGTTACAAAGGAATTACAGTGCAAAGTGAAAGAATGAAAAATTTTTAAGTTTCTATAGAAACCTTAGTGTAAGAGAAAAGGGAAAGTAGTACTGAAAAATTAGCAGTCTTGCTGAAACATTTGCTGTGTTTGTCTCTTCCGTTTATTTCCTATTCATTATGTTAACCTCCCAAAGTATCTGTTTTTAAGTGAATATTTCCTGGAGGTGAAAGTGGAGTTGAGATATTTAATAAAATTTTTTTAAAAAGTACTTTTTAGTATTTTAGAACACTATAGTCAGGTTTCAATGAACAATGAAATCTTGTGGAGGAGGAAAGGATTCACAATAGAACAGAACTAACCATAAATAATAAATGAGAGAGAAGATGGAGATTGGTTCACTCATACTCATTAGGGATGAGCAAGAGAAGTAGAAGAAGCTATTAGGATGTTGCAAGCTCTCCAGATATCCCTTATTGAGTCATGTCTTGATCAGTTGAAATGTGTAGGGGTGGGACATCTCGTTTAGGAGTAGGATGCTTGCTGATTTCCTTGGCTGGCTCTGATATGCATAGGAACAGGATTCCAATGAAAAAACCGGTGAATGCCTTTCCTTTTTCTTCTCTCTGTGGTCTGTGCTTCTTTGTGTGTCTTCTTTTAAATCTTGGCATTTCTTACCTGAATTTTTAATTCCATTCATTCTTGCCTTCTTTCAGCTAGAAGTAAAGAGCAGTATGCTGTCTTTAATTGGTGGGAAGCATGCATAAAGCTTAGTGGTCAATGTAAAAATCGATGTGGTGAAAAAGAATTTAAGATGTCATACTGTGCAAGACCTACAACTCTCTGCTGCATGAGACACTGTGACCGCATTGAGTAATTGAAGAGACCCATTCACAAAAAGAGGACAAACATGAACTAATCTTCTCTTTAGTTCATTACCTCTATTACTTCATTCATGACCTAGTATTTCTGTCCATACATGTCTGTTATGAGTAAAGAACTAAATAAATATATTTCAGCCTGAATCATTCATGAACATTGTGTCTGCTTGGAAAAAAGAGTAGAATACAGAATGGGACTTTGAACTTAAGAATAGAAATAGTAGAGAAGAAAAGTCCACGATGGGACTACTGTGTTAAATGTGATTAAGGGGCCAATTCTATGTTGAGTGTGAAAAGCATGTTGTAAATGATTGGTGATGTATATCAAGCATTCTTTGAGGAGAGATAGGAGTGGGGAGAGAGCTGAAGAAAGATGGAGGGTATGCGTTATGCCTGAATTATTATGGAGTCCTCATAACTTTCATATTAGCTATCCTTTCCCGTTTATTGATAGAATTCTTATAATAAAAATAACTCAAGTGATTAGCCAGTCCTTTGAGAAGAATATCCCAAAGGGTAGGCTAGAGGGGAACTACTTTAAGGAGAAAGGAGATGTAAGATAAGTCCTTGTACCCTGTAGCAGTAATAATCAGAATCATAATCATAATCGTAACTGCAGTTATTATGTTGTGGTGTTATGGCTACAATTAACTTCTTTTTGTTTTGTCTTGTGCTTTTAAGATATTCCTTATATCATCTGATGATTTTTATCCCATTTTTATCCTGATAGTTATTGGAGTCTTAGTGTGTTTGCTTGTATGTACTAAATTCTGGGGAAAATGCTATAATAGAATCGTATATATAATATATATTATCAATCATATATACATACACACATGCACATACATACACACTCATATTCCATATATAGAAATTTTACATATATGTATGTATATGTGTGTATATATGTATATATATAAATATATACTTATATATACTTTTATGTACTTGTATGTACTAAATTCTGGGGAAAATGCTGTAATAGAATCATATACATCATGCATATGATCAATCATATATATACACACACATGCACATATATATACACACACTCATTCCATATATAGAATTTTTCATATATATGCACATGCATGTGATGTGTATATATATGTGCGTGTACTTATATATACATATATACACATATGCATATATGTACATATATGTGTGTATACATGCATATATAGTTGCACACACAAGCACACACACACACACACACACCCCTTGGCTGGCAGGCTTGTTTATTATGTAACTTGTAATGTGTAGACTAATGCCACATTCAGAAAAAGGAGCTACTCACTCAAACGTATAGAGGTTAACAGCGTGTTGAAGCTACAGCACCATATACCTGGTGGCCCTTTTATGCTGCTGTGATACGCACACATATCAGCTTTGAGCTAAATTTAAAACAAAACATATCCTATGTATAGTGGCTGGGGACATTGAAAAATGCATCTGGGTGTTAATCAGTTATACATGACATTGCTAGTAAGTTTATTGCTATGTTCTCTGGTCTGTGTCAAACTGGAGTTAAATAAGCCTTACTGGAGCTTCTGAGTTTGAGGTATGATTCAAATCTTGAAGCACACTTCATCGATCCCACAGTATACCAAAATACAGCTTATGTATCTATTCTAACATAGATGGGCATTATGAATAAAGAGCTAAAAATTGTATTTACATATGCATTCATTATTCAGGGGCATATACCTACCTAAGGGTTAGAATTGTTTCAATTTAAGTTATTCTTATGTTTATCTTTTACTGATAATTGACAATTTTACAAGGTATTTACTTATGCCAGATTATATTCCCAGAAGCAGTGCATGAGAATTCTAGTTGGTCCCCATTATTCCAATTTTAGCCATCCTTCTGAGTGTGTAAATGTATATCATCTTGGTTTTTCATTTACTTCTTTCTCTCAAATGATGTTGATAAACTTTTTCACATGCTCATTAGCCATTAGATATACTATTTTGTGAATTTCTGTTTGGATCTTGGGCCCGTGTTTTTATTAATTGTGCCTCCTTTCCTATTGCTTGGTAGGAGTTACTCAACATTAATTTATGATAAAATGTCATATAGTTGGAATCATACAGTATGTAGCCTTTTCAAATTGGCTTCTTTCATTTGATAATATGCATTTAAGATTTCTCCATGTCTTTTTACAGCTTGACAGTTTATTTCTTTTTATCTCTGAATAATATTTCATTGTCTGAATGTACCACAGTTTATTTATTCATTTACTTTCTTAAAGACATTTTGATTGCTTCCAAGTTTTTGCAATTATGAATAAACCTGCATTTGCAAGTTTTGCTGTAAATGTGTTTTCAATTCCTCTGGATAAATACCACAGAGCACAATTGCTGGATTGTATAAGAGTATGTTAACTTTTGTAAGAAACTGCCAAGCTGTCTTAGAAGTGGCTGCAATAGCCAGTTTATGGAGAGTGCAAGTATACATTGACCAATGAATGTATAAAGAAGATATAGTGTATGTATATACAATGGCCATCAAAAGGAATAAAATCTTGCCATCTGCAACAACATGGATGAAACTAGAGTATATTATGGTAAGTGAAATGAGTCAGTCCGAGAAAGACAAGTACCATATGATTTCACTCGTATGTGGAAACTCATCTTAGGAAACAAAACCAATGAGCAAAAGGAAAAAAGAGAGCCATACCAAGAAATAGACTCTTAACTATAGAGAAAAAACTGATGGTAACCAGAGGGGAGGTGGTGGGGAGATGGGTGAAGTAGATGATAGGGATGAAGCGGTGCACTTGTGATGAGCGCTGGGTGGTGTATGGAAGTGTCGTATCACTATATTGTGCACCTGAAACTACTATTACACTGTATGTTAACTAACTGGGATTTAAATAAAAGCTTTAAAAGAAGTGGCTATGCTAGTTTGCATTCCCACCAGCCATGAATGAGAGTTCCTGCTGATCCACATCCTCACCAACATTTGGTGTTGTCAATGTTCAGATTTTGGTCATTTTAATAAGTGTGGAGTGGCATCTTGTTTTAATGGGCATTTCCTTGAAGAGATACAACGCAGGACATCTCTATATGCTCATTTGCCATCTTTATATCTTCTTTGGTAAAGTGTCTGTTAAGATTTTTGACCAATTATTTAATCAAGTTGTTTGCTTATTGTTGAGCTTCAGGAGTTCTTTGTATATTTTAAATATTAAATTCAACTTAAATTCATTTATTAAATGTGCCTTTTGCAAATATGTTTTCCCAGTCTCTAGTTTGTCTTCTTATTCTCCTAACATTATCTTTCACAGTGTAGATTTTTTAAAAATTTTAATGAAGTCTAGCTTATTATTTCTTTCATGGATCATGCGTTTGGTGCTGTATATCTAGTCATCACTATCCTCAAGATCATCTAGGTTTTTTCTTATGTTATCTTCTAGGATTTTTTATCGTTCTGTGCTTTACATTTGGGCCTGTGATTCATTTTGAGTTATTTTTGTGAAAGGTGTCTAGACTCATTTTTAGGGTTTTTTGTGTGGGGGGTGTTTTGTTTTGTTTTGTTGTTTTTAGCATGTGGATGTCCAGTTGTTCCAGCAGAATTTGTTGAAAAGACCATCTTTGTTCTATTTTATTGCTTTTACTCTTGTGTCAAAAATCAGTTACCTGTGTGTGTCTATTAATAGGTTATCTATTCTGTCCCATTGATTTATTTGTCTATTTTTTCACCAACACCCCAATGTCTTGGTTACTCTAGTTTTATAGTAAGTATTGAATTCAGGTTGTGTCATTTCTCCAACTGTGTTCTTCAATACTGTTCTGGCTATTCTGGGTCTTTTTCTCTCCATATAAACTTTAGAATCAGGTTGTGGATATCCACAAAATAACTTCCTGGGATTTTTATGGGGATGGAATTGAATCTATAGAGCAAATTGGGAAGAACTGACATCTAGATGATATTGTCTTCCTATCCACAAACATGGGATTTCTACTTATTTAGTACTTTGATTTCTTTCATCAGAGTTTTATAGTTTCCTAATACAGATCTTTCACATATTTTGTTAGATTTGTACAAAAGTATTTCATGTTTGGAGTGCTAATGTAAATGATATTCTGTTTTATTTCAAATTCCACTTGTTAATTGTGGGTATATGGGAAAGTGATTGACATTTGTATATTAGTCTTGTATTCTGCAACCTTGATATAATTGCTTATGAATTTCAGGAGGTTTTTTTTTTTTTTCTTTCTTTCTTTCAGATTTACTTCATAGATGATTGTGTCACTTGCAAAGAAAGTTTTAGGGGTGGCTGGGTGGCTCAGTTAACCAACTGCCTTTATCTCAATTCATGATCCCAAGGTTCTGCGATCAAGCCCCGAGTCAGGCCTCCTGCTCAGGGAGGGAGTCTGCTTCTCCCTCTGCCCACCCACTGCCCCGCTCGTGGCTTGTGCTCTCTCTCACACGTTATCTCTCTCTCTCTAAAATAAATAAATAAAACCTTTAAAAAAAAGCGTTATTTCTTCCTTCCCAATCTGTATACCTTTGATTTCCTTTTCTTGTTCTTTGCGTTAGCTACAGTTTCTAGTATGGTGTTGAAAAAGAGTAGTAAAAGGACATCCTTGCCTTGTACTCTATCTTAGTAGGAAAACTTTGAGTTTCTTACTATTAAGTATGATGTCATCTGTAGCATTTTGTAGGTAATCTTTATCAAGTTGAGAAATTTCCCCTCTATTCATAGTTTACTGAGAGTTTTTATCATGAATGGATGCTGGATTTTGTCAAATGCCTTTTTTGCCTGTACTGATGTCATCAAATGATATTTTTTTAGTTTGTTGATGTGATATATCATATTAATTGATTCTTGAATGATGAGCCAGGCTCGCATATATGGGAAAAATCCCGCTTGGTCATACTGTATAATTTTTTCTCTTTTTAAAAATTTATTTAAATTCTTTTTTTCCTTTTATTATTATTATGTTCAATTAACCAGCATAGAGTACATCATTAGTTTTTGATGTAGTGTTCAATGATTCATCAGTTGTGTATAACACCAAGTGCTCATCACATCACGTGCACTCCTTATTGCCCATCACTGAGTTATCCCATCCCCACACCCACCTCCCTTTCCGCAATGCTCAGTTTCCCAGAATCCAGTCTCATATGGTTTGTCTCCCTCTCTTATTCCTTCCCCTTCAGTTTTCCCTCCCTTCTCCTATTGTCCTCTGCGCTATTGTGTATAATATTTTATACAGTGTTGGATTTGATTTGCAGATATGTTGTTGAGGATTTTTGCATCTATGTTCATGGGAGATATTGGTGTGTAGTTTTCCTTTCTTTCAGTATCTTTGTCTGTTTTGGTATTGAGGGAATATTTTTAAACTGATAATGTTTTGCTATATTAAAACCTACATCAAACATCATATTTTATAGTGGAATACTGAACACCTTCACCCAAGTTCAGAAACAAATTAAGAATGTCAGTTTAATAAGACTTTCGTACAACACTACACTGGAGCACTTCGCCAGTGCTATAAGCTAAGAAGAAGGACAAATAGTATAAAGAGTGAAAAGAAAGAAAGAAGGTTGTCATTGTTCACACACAGCATGATTATATGTCTAGAAAATTTAAAAAAAATCTATAGGCCACTAGAATTAATATGTCAATTTAGCAGGATCACTAAACAAAGTCAATACAAAAACAAAGTAAATTATATTTCTGTATACCAGAAATAAACTAAAAACAAAATTAAAAAAATATAACATTTAGAGAGGCATTAAACAACTAGGAATACCTCTAATGAAAAATGCATCTCATACATAATAAAACCTTATTTTCGAAATGATATAGAAATCTAAAAAATATACGCATAGAAATTTTAAAAATAATTGAAAGTATATAACCCGTTCATGTAATGGCAGAATTGAATTGTAAATATTTTTATTTTCTCCAAATTCATCTATGGACTCAAAGAAATTACCACTGAAACTCCAGAAAACTTCTGCCCACTCCATAGGTTGACAATTCAATTCAAAATGTGTATGGAAATGCAAAAAGCCAAGAAAAGACAAAGTAATCTTGAAAAAAAAACAAAGTTAGAGACTATTCTATTAAACACTAAGGCCTAATACATAACAATAGTAATTAAGTGTGTATGGTATAGGTGCAAGGATTTACTATCAGAGCAAAATAGAAGTCTAGAAGTAGACTTAGAGTCACTTGATTTTTAACATAGGTAAGACTGCAGAGAAGTAGGGAAAATTATTTTTTCAAAGAATGATACTTGAATACCACATGGGAAAACATTTTATCTTGATCTCTAATTCACAACATAGATTCAAGAATGTACCTGCAGGGGGATTACTTATATAAAGTGAATGATAAAACAATAAGCACATAGCATCTTCATGGCCTGGAGTAAGAAGTATATTATAAGTAACACTCAAAATTTGTTAATTAAAATTAATAAATTGCCCTCTATTCAATTTAAGAAATTCTGTTCATTGAAATATATTTAGGAAGGGAAAATGCAACCCACGAAGCAGGAAAAGATTTTAAACATCCATTTGTCCAAAAGGAATCATCTGAAATATGTAGAAAAAACTCATATCAATAAATTTTTATGACATAAAATCTGATTTTCAATGGATAAAGAGTTGTGAGGATATATACATATTCAGTTGTTCATTGCATATATAAAAATATGCTCAACTTCATTAGTGAAATGCACATTAACTCCACAACACAATATTATCGCTCATGCACTCAAAAGGCTAAATTAGAAAAGATGAGATACAATCAAGTTCATCCCATAGAGTGGTGAGGATAGTGGTGAGGATGAGTAGCTATTGGAAACCCTTAAACATTGCTGGGTGACTTATAAATGTTAACCCATTTCTTCTTCATCATCATCAAAAGGCATAAACTAAAATCTCATAACGATATTTTTCATTAAAGCTTCTAACTAGAACAATGCAAATTGCCAGTGGGATGGAAAACTACAATGTGCTATTCACATAATGGACGACCATATGAAAATGAGAATGAATGGTAAACACCTACACACACAATACAGAGGAATCCACAAACATAATCTTGGGCAAAAATGAAACAACAACAAAAATACATGCAAGAACATAACTCCATTCAAAAGTAAAGTTATCATATCATCATTATCATCATCATCATCATCAAACTCATCTATGTTGTTAGATGTTAAGATTTTGGTTAACAAGATTTTGGATCTTGGAGTGAGGGTGTAGTGATTGGAAGACATATTGAAGAAGACTCCAAGGTACCTGGTAATGTTTTGCTTTTTGATCTGGGAGCCAGTTACATACTGGAGCTAATTTGTGGATATTTAATGAGCTGTATACTTACACATGCACTGTTCTGTATGTATATTGTACGTCAATAAAGAGTTTAGAGATAATAAAACTACTATGTAGTAATTACCTGTTTTCTTTCTAATCGGTTGTCTTCCTTCTTTGGATAAGCAATATTTTCTGAGACCCCTTTGCTACCTCTCTTCTGCGTGAGTTTAGACAATTGAAAGCACCCAAAGAAGAATGCCTGGTGGATAGGTAAAGCCCAATTATTTTTCCCTTCTCTGTTTCAAGGCATTATTTCCTGGTACTGGCTAATTCTCCTTTTGGTTACAGAATTACTGGCTAATTCTCTGTTTCAAGGCATTATTTCCTGTTACTGGCTAATTCTCACTGGACATGGTTCCACTTCCCTTCAGGTAACACCCAACATAGTTCTAGATCCTACTGAATAGCCATAGCTTTTAGATTCTGGACATAAAACTTCTCTCGCTATGCCCTAACTCTAGATACAGTACCAGTCATTTGCTGTGCTAATCTTTGGATTATGTGACTGTTCTGTTTGGTTTCTCAACTTCTCTATTATCAGTATAAAAAATTATGTATTTTAAATTCCCAGATGGATTGTTTAGAATAGCTTTGTTTTCCTGATCGGAAATAGATTAGTTAAGCTAAAAATAACTTTAAATAAAGTAAAATTTAAAAAAGTAAATTAAATGAAGTTACATAAATGCAGAGGAAAGCATCAGTCTCTAATTTGGGAAGCTCATATTTCAGTGTAGACAGCCAACATGAAAATTATAAATATGATGTAGAGCGTTATTGTATACGGTAATAAAAAACTAGACTCACCCACTAGTTTGAGGACTTTACCTGTTTTTGCCAAATTTATTTTGAAAAATGTAGAACTTAAGGAAAAGTTACAGACTGGCTTACTAATGAATACCTGTATACCTTTTTGCCTAGATTCATCTAACCAATTGTTAACATGTTGTTATTTTGGTACAGGTTGTGTGTGTGTGTGTGTGTGTGTGTGTGTGTGTGTGGTGTTCTTTTCCACTCTCTTAAAAGTATTTGAAAGTAAAATTTAGCTATCATTATAATTTATGAAATACCTTAACATGTATCCCCTATATACCATGATATCTTCCTTTATAACCACAGTGTCATTACTACACACAAGAGAGTGACATTGATAACACATTATCTAAAATAATCTATATTCAAAGTACACTAATTTTTCAATAATGTCTTTTATATCTATGAAGCTAATACTCTGAAAAATGGGAAAAAATACAAAGAGAAATATAATAGTTAGCCCTTTCCTTTGCTGTCTGTAAACACTTCCCCAAACTCTGAGCGCAGTTTTCCGAACTTCAGAAACATGAATCTAATTTCGGAAGTGAGCACTAAAACTTTGGAACTGTGGAGGGACAGTCCACAGCTGGTAGCTTCAAGGCAAAGGAAGTGATAGAGAACTTTGGTGATACCCTGTTCTCATCCCTGAACTCAGGTAAATCCATGTGGGAGGACAGAATGATGTCCTAGGCTCTGCTTGATCTAGCTAGAGGTAGTAGGTGATAAATTAGCTTTCTCTTCTGTCACAAACCAGCTGGGTCCTGTAAAGGAAAAAAAAGTTATCTCTGAAGGTTTATCTCTTTTTTAAATCTATACTTTTTTCAGGTGATCTTACTTGTATGAGTTTGCTAGATTTATCTTACTATTTTCTTCTGGTGAGTCCACAAAATATTTTTATTGACATAAGAGGTAATGACGACTTTTAGTGGGGAAAGGACAAAAATAATTTGTATTATAAATAGATCTCATTTGTTGACCTGAAGATTTTTTCCTCCATTTAACCAGCAAATACAATATACTTTTTTTCTTATCATTTTTATTATCCAAGATGGTGAGATTTTTTATGATAATTCCAAAAGGATTGGATGCCATACTACTAATGGAATAGATCATTTGCTTTATCCTGTAACTGGTGTAGACTATTGAGTCTATATGGTACCAAATACAAAAAGGAAAAAAACACTAGAATGAGGATAAAATGTGTGAGAAAACAGTCTTTCAACCTACTTATATTTGACATGATAAGATATTTCTTGAATCTATTATAGTTCTAACTTAAATAACTTTATGCTGCTAAGTTTGAATAAGATTTTTTTGCATTGCTTTTTCTTAAAATGTAGATAGTATGGGATTTTACTGAGAAGAACATTTCAGTTAAGAGGTCTGGTTCTGATGTAGACAAATAGGGACCGATATCTGAATGCTGACACTCATTCCCCCAAATCTTTAGAAGTCACTTAATCTTCAAGAATTTTATTTTCATAATTTCTAAAAAAAAAATTCTCAGTGAGCTATGACGAGTCATTAAAATAATATAAAAACTTAATATTTTTTTGCTTGATAGACTTTTAACACTCCTTAAAACTGTAGATAATTTGCTTCTGAATATTATTGGCTGGAACCTTAACAGATATAGATCTACTACATATGTGCACACAAACATGTAAATATTGAATTTAATCTTAAGCACACCTATAAGAAAAGTATAGTTAAGAAAGTTCTTCTTTTATAGATAAAGCCCTTAAATTAAAAGAAGTTAAAAAAAAGAAGTTAACTTTTCCAAGGCTGTTCATTTCTTAAGTGACACCATCCAAATGTGAAAAGATATGACAGATTCTGAATTCTCTTTCTTTTACCTCTTGGAAGCATAACATATCATAACATATCAAAATTTGTGGTGTAAGAAATTTTATACCCATAAATGATTATGTTTTGAAAGAGAAGATTTCAAAATAATGAGCTAAGTATCCAACTTAAGAAGTCAGAAAGGATCATAGAATAAATCAAGAAAATAAAATGAAAGAAATAATGAAGATATGAAGAAAAATCAATTAAATAAATAGACAAGATACAATAGAGTGAGGATCACCAAAGGCAAGTAGTGTTTTTTCATTAACTACATTAATCAAAATGTATAAACTCCTGGTAATCCTAATCAAGAGAAAAAGTATATTTAAATTATCCAATATTCTTTGACTCTGTGATTTTCCCATTACACTTAGCACGGAGGGTAACATTCACTGAGACATTTAGCTACGGTTGATCTTTAATCCCATCTTCTGGGTTCTGTGTAGGGTGTTAAAAGAAGAAATTAATGAGAAAAATAACTAATGAGGATTGGCTTCGGATTATTCAAGAAGAATTTTTATTCTGGGGCACCTGGCTTGCTCAGTTGGTAGAGCCTGCAACTCTAGATCTCCAAGTTGTGAGTTCGAGTCCCATGTAGGATATAGAGATTACTTAAAAATAAAATCTTAAAAATGGAGAATTTTTGTTTTACACATGAAATTTGGGCTGGGGTGATGGATACCAAATTCATGTATTGAAAGGAATGATACAAGGAAATACAAGAGGATGATTTGGGAAAACTTACAGAAAAAGAAAAGGTAAGGCAAACATGCATGTGCTTCATTAAGATACCCCACTGGCTATGGGCCAGCCAGCTAAGACTGAGCTCTTGTCTTCACTATCTCCCTGTGTGCGCCCATCAGAGATTGTCATGCCAGATTCTGTGGCCCCATCTTGTGCAATTTGATTACATGGCCACCCAATTCTTTGATGGATTTCACCTGTTCTTTCACCTAATAAGTCTCAAGGAAGTCACATAAGTGGTATCACTTTTTTCAGTGGTTTGTTTTAACAGTTCCATTAGCAACTAATTCACATGTTTTTCCAAGTATCTTGCACACTTGCATTCAGCTCATTCTATCTTCATGTTTTGGTTTCTTGAAATCCTGATGGGAGACTCTGCCATCTCATTGTCCTGGATCTTTATCCATTTCTTAGTATGTTCTCTTTCTTCATAACATTGGTAAAGCCACATTATTAGAGTCAAAGTAGTAAGACATGAACAGGTAGCTAGGAGGTGTAGAACTCCAGGTTGATCTAACAGTTGAGGGTGTCCTCCATGTGCTGTTCTTAATTCATTGGGTTTTCTTTGTGTGTGTCAAATATGGAACATGGTTTACATGCGGACTGGATCAGAAATACCTCTGAGAAAACACAGCAAAAATCAGAGCATAGTATTGGGCTTCATGAATAAGATTTTTGTGCCATTATATGTATAATTCTGCTTAGAAGGTATATGTAAGCGGGTTAGGATGTCTTTTGAATTGTTAGCAAATTCCCATTCTTATTATCATATACATTTAAAATCAATATACATAAAAAGAACTGTGATAATTCACTCATCTTCTCTGGACCTTACTGTGTACATCTATGCAATAAAAAAATCTCTGTGGTAAATTCTACTTCTAGGTTTCTAGGTGTCATAATATTGAGCATTTTGAACGTTTTGATGATAGAATGGGAAGTGTCTTTGAAATGTGCATAAATGATTGATGGGATCACTGAGGTATCATTTTTACCTTGATGTTTTAGTAAGTTAAATCTACTACTAGTTGAATTATAATGCCCCTTAGGGTCTTCTGCAAAAAAAAGGGACATTTTAAGATTAGTACAGATGATATTTTATATAAAAACAAAATAGACTTGTCCTCACTATAAGCTCTTTGCACACGACACTATTCAAAAAAGAATGCAAATGGTCTCAAAAGTGATAAGCCTCAGTGGTCAGAACTACTTGCTAAGGAATGCCTACAAATTAAAATGTTGTTTTCTTATTTCATGAATACCTCTCTCTCTCTTTCTCTGTATGTTTTATTCTATGTAATAACCATAGTCATTCATTTCCACCATACAATTTGGGGGATCATTATATGGGAGAAAAAAGAAAAAGTGAAAATACAGCAATGAAAATGATGTATGGCTTATTGTTAACCAATACATGATGGTTAGGTTGACATTAACAACATTCTTTTTCTTTTTCTTTTTTCTTTTCTTTTCTTTTCTTTTCTTTTCTTTTCTTTTCTTTCTTTTCTTTTCTTTTCTTTTTTTTTTTTTTTTTACAGAATCTTAACTGTTGTATTTTTTCTTGTAGCTTTTTGGGGGTTTAAACTTTCTGTTCAAAAGTGAAGTAGGAAATTTCATAAGGATAGTTTTATGATATAACTGGCTAGACAAATGTCTTTACTTTTTCTCTGTAAAGAAATTTCCTAGCAGGTATTCTCACTGTCTTTCTTCTTTTTCTGAGGTTTGTAGGGTTGTGTATGAGGGGAATTCCATATCAAATTAAAATATAATAAATGCCACATGAGTGATTCAAATAAAATACTATGATGGGTAAAAAGGGTCAAAAGATACAAAATTGTGATTGGAAAATAAACGTCGTGGGTATATAACATACAACACAATAACTATAGCTAATACTGCTGTATTGCCTATTTGCACGTTGCTGAGAGAGTAGATCTTAAAAGTTGTCATCACAAGGAAAAACTTCTGTAACTAAGTATGGTGACAGATGTTAACTAGACTTACTACAGTGATCATTTCATAATGTATATAAATATCAAATAATTATGTTGTAGACCTAAAACTGATATCATTCTATATGTCATTACACCTTAACAACAACAACAACAACAACAACAACAACAACCACAAAAGAGAGCGAGAGGCAGAAGGACATCGGGATCTACTATAGGTATCCTGAGACGTCTCGGTGAGGAGTCTTCCAGGAAAGGAGATAATGTATATTGAATAACATCTAAAGATGTTACTAGAAATTTTTCCAACATTTAAAGTACTCCCATGGAAATAAGAAGGAGGGTGATTGTTTTATCTCAGCAATAGTGAGTATCTGAACCAAA
Organism: Ursus arctos; assembly: GCF_023065955.2. Taxonomy (NCBI): domain Eukaryota; kingdom Metazoa; phylum Chordata; class Mammalia; order Carnivora; family Ursidae; genus Ursus; species Ursus arctos. The sequence continues at coordinate 10,509,462 of NW_026622974.1, read as the reverse complement.
TCTAACTTGACATCCTGTGGTTAATGTCACCTGGAGGTGACTCTGCATGCAAATTAAGAATGGCGGGATGAGGCTATATTCCCCGTGGACACCGACACCTTCTACCGTCCTGGTTCTTGCCATGGACTGACGGTTCGCGTTCCACCAAAATTTACATATTGAAACCTAATGCCCAATGTGATGGTGTTTGGAGGTAGGGCCTTTGGGAGGTAATTAGGTCAAGAAGGGGAAACCCTCATGAATGGGATTAGTGCCTTTACAAAAGGGGCCCCACAGAGCTCCTTCTGTGCTTCTGCCGTGGGAAGATACTGCAAGAAGACAGCCATGTATGACACTGGAAGGACATCCTCACCATACGCCAAATTTACCACCATCTTGATCTTGTACTTCTCAGCTTCCAAAACTGTAAGAAATAAATTTCTATGGCTTATACGCAATACTTACATACATAAAATAAAATAAAACAAAACAAAATAAAATCAAACAAAATAAATAATACTGCTGTCAAAGGAGGAAATAATCACTTTTTAAAAAAGTATTCAAGGAAGACTTGACATAGGATGAATGAGATTTGGTATTGAACAAGTTCCATGAAGGCAGAAGCATCTGTTTTGTTTCTCGGTCTTCCTAGAGGACAGCCGAGTATGTGACATACAGTAAAAGCCCAATAAATATTAATGGAATGACTGGGTGGACATGTGGATAGAAGAAAAAAGCAAAACTGAAGACACAATCTTTAGGAAACCCCAATTTATAGAGCAGAAAAAAAGGAAAGGTACAAAGTAAGGAACTTTTAGGAAAGTGAAGCAGAAACAAACATGGACCCATACAAAGGATACAATTGTTTCCAGGAGGACTTGCGGGTAAACAGTATCAAACATTAAGAATTGCCAGGAGGGGCGCCTGGGTGTCTCAGTCCTTGAGGGGCAGACTCTTGATTTTGGCTCAGGTCATGGTCTCAGGGTCCTGAGGTGGCGCACAGTGTGGGGCTCTGTGCTGGGTGTGGAGCCTGCTTAGGATTCTCTCTCTCCCTCTGACCCTTCCCCCCAAAAACAAAACAGCACCACCACCACCAACAAAAGAATTGCCAAAAGATGGGCCCCTGTTTGATAAAGTGAGGATAACTTAAGTTTCTAGTTTTGTGAAGATTCCAAGCATGCTTCATTGTTTGATCCTCTGAAAACTAAATTACAGGATAAATAATAATACGAGTTTAAATAAGAGTGCTCAGGGTAAATGCTTTTCTATGCTTCTACTTCTCGAAGTCTTGTGTCTGCATCACTTTAGTTTAATGAACCAAAAGCCAGTACTACCAGTCTCGTCTCTGTGCCCAATGACCGCTTGAGCTTTCACAGTCACTAATAGGGGTTTTCATTAAGAATAGCACAATAGGTGGTATTTCCATTCACATGTATTGACTCCTTTGCTAAGTGTTTTACTTGAATGGACTCTATTCATCTTTATAAGAGCTCTACGAGGTTGTCCATTACTTGGTTAAAAAAAAAAAATGTATACCGCAGGCTTATGCCTCCTTAAAGTCCCTTTAAGGACAGGGGAAAAATAAAATATTCTTCTCATTTATTTTTTAACTACTCTCTTTTCATTTCAAAACATGCACATTTTTTAAAAGATGTCTTTCCAGTCATTTAGCAAGCTCGTACTTTCACTATAATCAAACCCAGTCTTTGGTAGTATAAGTAATATGTAGAGGCACATATTTCTTCCACAAAATTTGGAGAGGCAATATAGAAGCTAGAGGAAAGCCATGCTTCCAAATATAATCAAGTAACGTCTTTCACATTATGATTCATAAAAGCATATAGATAGAACAAAACTAAATAAAATCAATACCATAAATATTTATCTTGTGCCCGTATGTGTAGAAGTGAAGTTTTAATTTCTTTTTTGAAAAAAGATTTTATTTATTTATTTGACAGAGAGAGAGAGAGAGAGAGCATAAGTGTGGGGGGGGAAGCAGGAGAGGGAGAAGCAGGCTTCCTGCCCAGCAGGGAGCCCAATGCCAGTCTCAATCCCAGGATCCTGGGATGACCTGAGCCCAAGGCAGGTGCTTAACCAACGGAGCCACCCAGGCGCCTGTGAAGTTTTTATTTCAACCTCCCTGTCCTCTTGTAAAATTTCCAAATGCCTATCACAATTTTGTATAACTTTGATATGTATTTCTTATCATGACAAGATAGTGTTATGTAGATTTTCACAATTTTCTGATCCATTTCAAGGAAGATATAATTATTAAGCCTGAAGGAGAAAATACAGAGGAGTGACAAAATCAAAATTAGATATTGTGATAATTTCACCCATTACAGATCCTCTTTTTATTCAAGACTTAGAATACTGTTTTCAAGAACCCCTAACCCAGATAGAATGGTATAAAAGCAGAAGGAGTGAAACAAATAAAGAGCTAAGGGAAGACAAAGGAAGACGTAGCCATGTTTCCAGGAAAGTTTCCAGGCAAACTTTCACAGAAGGGATAATACTGAAGTGAAGGGCACAGACCCCATTGATTTTGTCTTCCACAGCTCCTCAAGGCAAACTTAACGTTTGGTAGATTCTTAATAAGTAGTTGCTGAATTCGTAATAATAGAGGAGGATGAAAGAGGAATTCAGGATGGAGAGAGGAAGAGATAAGAATCAAAGTTGTAATCTTGGGGTGTGTGTCCTTTTCTCTCCTGAAAATACTCTGTAGTATTAATGTAAAAGCCTAAATCAGGGGTTGCGGAACTTTTTCTGTAAAGGGAAATTTCAGATAGTAAATATTTTGGGCTTTATGGGCACCAGCTCTCTCCGCTGCATTCCACTCTGCCATGAGATGCAGCCTAGACAACATATAAACAAGGGGAGAGGGGCAGCTGTGTTCCCCAAACACTTTCTTTATAAAAACAGTCAATGGGCCAGTTTGGCCTGAGAGCCATTTCCTGACCCCTACTCTAAATCCACAGGGCTCAGGACACTTCATGTTCCATGGATAGATTACAGATTTCATTTATTCCTATTCTCTAGTAGCCAGAACTAGAAAAAACCCACCATAGCAACATGGCTGTGGGTGTGAATTGCAAAAGGCTTAATGGGCAGGGTAAAATGATCTGTAATGAACAGGAAAATATTTCCTTCTGCCCTGAATCTGTGACATTTTCTATGTCATCATATAAAAGTATTATAAACAATGGATGACAGAATGTAACAAACAGATGCATGAAGCTAGAAGGAGGTCATTCCCTAGCATCATTCATAGCTGAGAACATCTGCTCTTATATCTTTGTAATGAATAAAGAAATGCAATTTAATATTAAAGCTTGAACAATGCCAAAATAATTGTTTGTCATGAAGGTGCATGGTAAATTTACATTCCAGTCCTCTTTGGGTGGCTTCATATACACACTCAGAGAGCTGGTTCTATGGCAGTGCAGGTCCAAAAACCAGTTTCCTCTGCCATGGAGTTAGTGGCTACAAGCAGATCATGGTGAACCCTACACAGTCAAAAAATTTTGAGGAGGCATAACTTTTAAAAACAATCTTTCAATAGACCCACCCCGTCGTGGTCTCTTCAGAAACAACTTTGAAGTTAACAAATGAAAGATTCTAGAATCAAGTGACCTCAGACCCTTTACATGGCAAAAGCAGATGTCCCCATGGGTGATCTGGAACAAATGCCAGAAAATTGAAGAGTACAGACGTGTGGAACACTTGTGGTATTTCCTTGCTCCATTGTAATTGTTTATAAATATGTGCAGGAAAAATCAATTGAAAAAAGGTATTATTATCAAGGGTTCAAACTTATAAGGAGTGAGGCTTAGATCACATCTCCAGAAAAGCCACCAACCTCCTGGTGTGCTAGCTAGGTGAAGAGTATTTAGGGATGGACAGTAGAGGAGGGAGAGGATAAGTATGGTGGAGACCCAGGGATCAATAGTGATAGAGACTGAGATTTATCCTAGTAATATCCTCTAAATTTGCCTTCAAGAAGGACCCAAAGGATCCTGAAACCTAGGTGGACAAATGAATTTACATGACATACAGGGCAAATTTAACCATGAAATGTGGCCGTCATTGATCACGGGCCCCAGCTAACAGACTTTGGGGTAAATCTCTGCGTCTGTGCTGAGGCCACACTCTTCACAGATGGCTCCCAGCTAATGACTGGTTGTAGCAAGTTTACTAAAGTAGACACTTTCGTGAGAGACACAGGATTCCTTGGATTGCTGATTTTGTGGGGAGTAGCCCTTTATGGTTTTGCTGAACTTTTGTCGTTTGCCCAGGAGCCTAGGGATGCATTCATCCAAATGTTTTTTGTCTCCTTCACTCGGGATCAGCTTTGCATCCCAGTCTGATGCTCTCCTGACCTTTCCTGACTCCCTTCTTTTCCTCCTACAAGTATTTCCCCTAATAAAATCCTACCGCATTTAATTCTGTACCGGCACATATTTCTTGCTCACATGGACTATATACAGTTCACCACTACTTCGGGTGGATCCTTTAAAAGTTTTACATCGTCCTATGCAATATTATAAAATACTTAAACATTTATAATAAATATTATCACATGCAAACAAATAAGATGTGTGCATAACTAGCAATACTTTCTGACCGGCCACACTTTATTGTGTTCTCATAACAGTAAATGCAAATTAATTGCATATATTAATGTATCTTACTTGGAGTGGAATAGTAATACTTATCATTTCATTGCAAAGGGATTGTGGCATTGAAAAAAATACCAAACTACCTACTTTTGGATCAAAATGCGTAATCCCATATGAAACAAATCCACCCAAGAAAAAACATAAACATGAGCTTATCATCCTAACAAACAACAGAAAAAAAATATTGCCACAATACACGAAAACAATGATCAATATTTCAATATGGAATTAAAATATTTTAATAAAATAATTAAAAATTAATTTAAAAAGAATAAATAAAGTGATTGAGCCATTTTTCTTGAATTAGGACTCTGAGTTGTTCCAAGCCTTTTGTTAATTTTCAGAGTTCTGAAAGAGTTAATTCTTTTCAACAATTTTTTTCATTGCTTTTACCGAGGGGCAGATTCTCAGAGGTCCTTGCTCCACCACCTTGATTGATATCACCCTCCAACATTAATATTCAAACTCTTTTTTTTCCTCATATGCCATCAGCTTATAGCAGATTCCACCTTGGCAAATTTTACTCCTCAATAACTATTTGTTGAATAAATATTGCATACTGACACAATGAAGTGGTCTTCCTCCTATCAGCTGAGGCTGAATTTTTAGGGTTTCCAGAAAGAAAGCATAGCTAAGGCAAGTTCCTCAGATTTGATTTAAATCCTGTTTCCATTTGTACTTTATCATTTGAAACATTTTTTGGCAAAGGATAATGAATGTTAGGCAGGTAAATTAATCTCTTTGGATTTCACTTCTCTCACCTGTAACATGAGAGGGTCTGATTATCCCTAAGCAGCCTCACAGTCTTTACTCATCTATAATATAGATTCTATACCCTGGGATTCATTTTCTGATGTTTAATAGAATGAATGAATCAGGTTTGCTGGAGTAATATGTGGCCTCTTCCAGCAGTCTTAGCATTCCAGGATCTTGTTAGAAATGCAATTTTCAGGCTCCATTCTACACCTACTAAATCAGAAGTGCTGGGGGTGGGGGGGGCTTGCAATTTGTTTTAACAAGCCCTCTCGGGGGTTGGGATGTAGCTAAAGTTTAAGAACCATTGTCCTAGAAAATCTCTTGACTCTCTGGTAGGAGAGGATCAATTAGTTGTTTTCTGTTTAAGCATCAGTTTCTGGGTATAGTGTAAAACTTCCAGCTTTCCCTCCTGTGTCTGAAATAATAGATGTGGGCAACATGCAAATTGGATCAGAATATACTTTCAGTTCCATCAACAGAATTAAAAACATTAGAATTGTGAAATCAGATGATTTACTATAAGGAATTCATAAGTCGTACTTAAAAATCTATTGCGTACAGTATTTCCCATATTCATTAGTGAATCCAGAATTTCTTGATCCTATTACATTCAAATAATTACGCAGTATATGAATCAAAATAAATCATTCAACCTCCCTGGTTCTCATCTGTAAACCAAAGCACTCTAAATGGAAATGTATAGCTATAAAATCCTACATTTCAGACATACAGTAAGTTAATGCTAAAAATATTAGTATATTTAGCATCGTATGTAACATATAATAGAGGAATGTATTGCCATAACATTTCCGCCTTGATGTTTTCACAATCCAAACACATTTCCCCTACAAGTCTCTTAAACGTTGTGTTTTCAGGAGAGTCTATTTAAGGTAACACAATAAGGTTGTACTTTTATGGGGAAAATTTAGTAATAATTCTTGTGACCATGTTCTTTGAGCATGGCACAATTCAACCAAGCATACAAATGTTCTCACTATTGATAAGCCTCAGTAGTTAAAACCACTTCCCAGGAGAATCTATAAATAAAAGGATTCTCTGTTTTCTTATTTGGAAACCCCTGACTTGACATAATTTTATTATTATTTTTCCCTAAGAAACTCCACCATGAAGATTCATCTCTTTTTCTTTATTCTGCTCTTTTGGGTCACAATTTTACCAGGTAACATGAAAATGGTTATGGGCTTATTTGCGCTAATGAATTTGAGGGGACATAAGTTGTTTCTTTTTAAAAGTATGGAATAACACAGGGATTATAAAATTTTTATACTAATGCAATGTGGTACTCTGGCTTGGATCCCAGAAGAGAAAAAAAAAATGTTTTTTTAAAGACAGCAGTGGGAAAGCTTGTGAAATGTGAGTAAAGTTTGCAGTTTAGTTGATAGTATTATACCAATATTAATTTCTTAGTTTTGATAATGTAAGCATGGTTACATGAGATGTTACCATAATGGGAGTTTCGTCTCTATTACCTTTGCAACTCTTGTATAATTCTAAACTGATTTCAAAATAAAAGTTTAAAACAATTAGATCAATACATTAGTCTCATCAGCTTCATCCTGAAGCTATTTGTTAGAATCTATTTTTACTGGAAAAAAAATGTTCTTTAGCATAATCAACTGGTCAGGGATAGATGGTTCAGGGCTAGAGAAAGATCTATTTACCTTTTGCTTCTTTTTAACCTAGACCAGTATTCCAATGAGCAGAAGCCTGTCCTATTATTCTGTTTTCGGTAAAAAACAACAGGCAAATCATGTCTGTTGTTGGCCTTTCTTTCTGTATTTCTGGTCACTACCTTTCTGTCTTTGAGTGTTACAGATGCACATGGATGTTGAGTGTAATAACTTGTACACAAGCTATGTTTTTCATGAGATTTTTTTTCCACCCTCAAAGGCTATCTTTTCACATCAGGTTATGTAACAAGATTCCTCCTGAGTTAATGTGTAAGTATGAATTGCACAGAAATAGAATAATACATTTGGAAAAGGAGATCATTGAGTCTACTATCTTCTTTTTAAAGAGATTAAGATGAAAGGATTAGCTTAAGTCTACCTAATTGGAACTAAAGTTAGGCTCAAATTCTCTACTTCTCAGGAAAATATTCCTTTTTTAGTACCTGACTGATTTCTTTAGGCCCAATAGAAATAATAATAGAGGCCGAGGAGAGTAAATTAACTTATTCTTTCATTGTGAATATTATAGAGTCCATCATGGCAATCTAAAAATGTATAAAATGTATACATAATAAACTGGTAAATTATCATTTAACATTCCAAGTAGATAAAATTCTAAATACAGATCAAGCATCATTGAAGTAACAAAGAAATACAATTAATTGTTCATCTAACTAAGAGAATAACTTCCTTTCTCTCCATTCAAAAATTCCCTCCATTCAAAAATTCAAAAGGATCTCTGGATTTTTTTTTTTCCAGTTCTAGAAAGGGCCAAAAAGAAAATCTATACAGATTTATACAGCTTTTAACATGTGATAAATCTTATTCTTCTTTTAATTTCAACAATAGCTAGCATGACTAGATCAGTATGTCAAGCATTTTTCTGTTTTAGTCACTTATTTTTTTTCTTTGTAACAAATATCAGGTGCTCCCCCTAATAATTAAAGCTATTCGTGCATTTATCAACAAACTGAAAAATCATGTGTCCTGCAGACTTAGAAATCAAAAACCAGTTGGGGATACAATAGCATTGATTACAGCATCAGTGTTATTAAATTTGGTATATTTTTTCTTGTATTTTCAAAGTAAGGCCATGGTCCTTGTTAATCACACATCAACCAAACTTTTAGAGAAACCATTACTGACAAAAAAAAAAAAAAAAGTCCAGACACATACTTTTTCCACAAATTTAGAAAAGATGTGGTGGAAAATATAGACATTGTAGAAAATAATAAAGCAATAAGGATGTTGTCTTTCAACTTATAGTTCACCAACCTATGGTGGTTGACTTAAACTGCATAAAATGTCATACGTATGGCTCTTTTAGAGTTCTTCAGTTGTTTATATCTCACCTGCAAAGTCTAAAAGTCCTTATTCAAAATTGAGGCAGAAAACCTCATTCTTTTCCCACTCAGACAGTTACAGATGAAGAAATGTCCAGAAAAAAAGCCATTAAACTCTCTACACAGGGAAATTTCCATTGAAGTAATTTAACTTCCCTCTTCATTTTTAGAGGCTATAAATGCACCAAATGTCTAGAACTGAGGTATTATTGCATTCTCATGTGTTGTTTTACTTCATCTGTCGAACTGGAAAAAAAAATGTGTTATTGGCAATAATCACTTCTCTTTAAATCTGACATGTACTTTGAATACGGAATAGTATAGATTTTTTAAAAGTCTTTTTATGTATTCATTTGAGAGAGAATAAGTGAGAGCATGAGCAGGCGGGAGGGTCAGAGGGAGAGGGAGAACCAGACTCCTCACTGATCAGGGGACCCAATGTGGGACTAGATCCTGGGATCCTAGGATCATGACCTGAGCGAAGGCAGACGCCCAACCGACTGAGCCACCAAGGTGCCCCTAGGATAGTATGGTTTTTGTGCCCGAAGAATAGTCATGATTTCCCCCCACTGTTTCCAATGAAGTTAATGGTAGCCTAAACAAAATAACAGGTGAGTGAAAATAAAAAGAAATTCTGAGTTGAAAAATATTTTAGGAAATATCTTGCCCATTTCTAGCTTATATTTTAAGTAAAATTTGTATATTGTTTTAAGAATTTCCCTAGCATGTGAATATGTTAATAGATGCAGTCTGAATGATACACCTGAACTGTTTTGTGAGAACAGTGGAAAGACAACTTACTTCCTTGAAAGTGATCAGAAGAGACTTCAGAGAAAAGACTGTATTTGAACAACATATCTGAGGCTGAAGACAATATGTTTGGCTTATTGCAGCATCACTAGAACAGTAATTTTAATTACTGAAAATAATATTTTCAATGGGAAGTAACTTTGCCCCCGAGGAGACACTAGGCAATGTCTGGGGAAGCTTTTAGGTTGTCACAACTGGTACTATTGGTACCTAGTGGATAGAAGCCAAGGATGCTACTAAACGTTCTTCAATGAACAGGATAGCATCCCACAGCAGAGAATTGTCCAACTCAAAAGGTCAATAGAGTTTAGGGTGAGACACCCCGTGCTAGAGATTGGCTTAGAGCTTAACAGGGAGTATACCTAATAGTGGAATGAGTGGGTGGGGGCTTGCAAAGATGAATGTCCACAATTCAAAGACACAAGCTTGGGGAATACTTATATTTAGAGCTCAAAATGAGAAGAAAGAAGACTATATTTTTAGAAAGGTGAAGTAAGACAAAGAATGAGTAAGAGAAACGGTGAAGTCAGTTTAGGGTGGAATACCAAACAACAGTGTGACAAGTGTGACAGTCCTCTCGTGTAAAGTGAGTATAATTCAGGTTTCTGTCACTGGCAAATCATACATGGATTTGATAACAGTAACTCCTTAGAAGTTATACAATAAATAATGACGTTTAGAAATTAACATTTAATCTGTGCAAAGTAACTATTTTTTTCTGCTGTAAATTGTGTCATATTCTGCATTTCTTCAATTATAGTTAGAAGAGAGGTAATTTTAATAGAAGAGTTAGGTTTTATATCAGCTATTTATACCAATAATATAGATACTGTAGCTCTGAGTCTAGGTATTCATTAGGAAGTATCACCACTCACCACCAACTCTTGGAACTGCAGATGGAATGTTTAGGTAGAAAGGCTTGGTCTTTCAAGGGACTGATTGGAACACCAAACCTAATTAATGGTTGAAATCAATGGCAAAATTTATTTGCTTTCGTACCACGAGTATACAAAAATATTTGAGTCTGCCCTTTGGTCAGCCATTGGCAATATTTAGAATTCTCCTACACCAGTTCCCCTCAATCTCACCACATGAATAAGGTGATTACTTACCAAAAGTGATATGCATTAAGGAAAAAAAAAGCAACTTGAAAATATAGAGCTTCTGAAAACACATGGGCCAGCACATATTGTGAAATGTAAAATTAAAATATATTTGGCTTGGAATGAATCTTACAACCTATCAGACCAACATCTCCTAATTCCCTAAATATCTCCAACTATCATAAATATAAACTTTAGGTGAAAGTCAAGCTACAAGACAAAACATGTAGTTCAGAGCACTGGTAATGTTAGCAATCTTGTAATGGCCAACAATGGCCTCACCTTCTAGTCATTCCCATCTTTGAAATCAATGCTGTCATCAGACATATGTATATGCTAGATAATTTCTTTGTGGAAGTAAAACCCAAAATACCTAGGGAAGTTGTAGGAATTCAGACAAATTGCTTAATATTGCCTCTCTCCCAACATTTTGGAAAAGTAAAATCAAGCTGCAGTAGAAATCTCTTGAAGAACCCAAAATGTACAACATTTTGTCTAAATAATGATTGTGAGAGCAGAAAAGGGAGAGCTCAAATGCAATGGGGTAATTGTAGAGACGAAGCCTGAGAGAAGGTCAATTATGAAGTCTTTTCAAACTGCTGATTTGGGGAACTATCCCTGAGTTACTCACTTGTAAGGAAGCAAGCTGGCACACCTAACTTAGGTCCAAGACACTTTCTGATTTTCAGGATTTCCCTTGCACCAAGGGATGGTACGTTCACTTAAACTTTGCTCAATGAGATTTTCCCAGTCATTAATTAGAAGGGGGGCATTTTCTTTTGACCTACACAATTTTCTTTTACTTCTTGGACTTCCTCCTTTTAAAATATGGGTGTGTCACAGCTAAGTTGCTAATTTCAGTCATTCTTTCCTTCTTACAGCCAAAAAGAAATATCCCCAATATGGTAGCTTGGATTTAAGGAGAGAGTGCAGAAAGGGTAATGGCCGATGTAGAGTTGAGTGCCATGAAAGTGAAATTAGGATTGCTTTCTGCATACGACCTGGAACCCATTGCTGCTTGCAGAAGTAAAGCTTACAGAAGACAAGAAAGAGATACATGCTCCAAGAAGAGAGGACCAGTGTTACTAAGTCTTCCCAGAATATCCTTCAAGGCCTGTGTATCTCAAAGAATTAAATAAAATTTAATATTGAGCCATTCAGAAGTGGTTCTATGTCACACATGTATCTGGTGCCTTCACATTGCATTTTCTCTTGATTTCTTGGTGCCAGAAGTAAGCAGAATTTATTTTATGCAAGTTCCCCAAGAACTCTTCAAAGTTCTATGTGCTTTGTGTGGGTTGACATAAATAAAGTTGTAAGAAACTCTAAGTCAAAGAAATGGGAGAAACATATTTCTGAGATGCAAGCCTCCAATGGAAATGTGCTGTCATTTTATCATTTTCTCTTTTTGCTTTTATTTTTAAGTATAGTTGACATACAATATTATATTATTTTCAGGTGTACAATATAGTGATTAGACAATTCTATACATTACAAAGTGCCTACCACAAGTGTAGTTGCCATTTGCTACCTCTCTGGATGTTTTTATTATGACATCTCATTACATCTTCTAAATATAGATATGAGATATAAGGGTCCATGTTCATACTAACCATTATCTATTATGGTGACATACACAGAGAAAGAAAGAATTTTTCTCTATTTAGATAAAGTTTCTGGATACATTTTCATCACAAGGGACTTTACTTTTTTATTTTAATAAAAATATGACTTCCCATTATGAAGCAATTACTTGCTAAGCATTACACTGGAGCCTCACATGCATTATCTTTCACATATTTTAATAACTTAAAATAGACTTTGTGCTCTCAATGTGTTCCCTTGCAGTATAAATATCTTCAAAAGTATTTTTACAGTATTTATTTAAACAGAATTTTCCAACCTGAGAACAATTGACAATTTGTTCCAGACAATTCTTTGCTGTGGCAGCTATCATATGCATTGCATCTTTAGCAATAGGATGTTTCTTAGCATCCCTAGCCTTTACCCACCAGATGCCAATACAGCCCTTCCCCTAATTGTGACAATCAAATATGATTGCCTACATTGTCAAAAATCCCCTTTGGAGGGTACCTGGATGGCTCAGTTGGTTAAGCGTCTACCTTTGACTCAGGTCATGATCTCGGGGTCCTGGGATAGAGCACTGGTTGGACTCCCTGCTCAGCAGGGAAAATGCTTCTCCCTCTCCCTCTGCCCCTCCTCCCCACTCATGCTCTCTCTCTCTCTTTCTCAAATAAATAAATAAAAATCTTTTAAAAAATTAAAAAATATATATCCCCTTTGGAGGCAAAATCACTCCTGATTTAGAACCACTGGCTTATAATTAAGCAACTCATTCTCACAGAAATTTAAAAATTAAAAAAATGGAAACAAAAAATCAATAATATTTTCAGGTAGCACATTTTCTGTGTATTATGAAAACTATCTATTAGAAATTTTCATATGTTATTATATATGGGATAGAGATGACATACTGGTGGCCCTGGAAAAAAAATTGCCTAACTTTTGAGCAATAAATATATTAACTATGTTGAGAAGAAATGAAATGTTTGACATTTATCTTACCTAAGATATAAGGAGCTATAATGTAGAATTGAGAAGCTTAATATACTATTAATATGGAACAAATAAGAACTGAGTTTTTTATTGGCCACCAAGAAGTGGTAGATGATAAGCGGTTTTCTGGAAGATACCCAAGTCATCTCTGCATATGAACTACTCTGTCCTGGTAGACCCTCAATCCTTAGTGCTTGACAGAGAAAACCAAAACCATCTACATTTCTGAGCTGGTCTCTTCTCGTGTGGTCCAGGGTTTATGCAAGCCACCAGCCTTCCTTCAGCCCAAGGAAAAAACATGACAAACTTGAAGGAGAATATAAATGTATGGGCATCAACTATGAAATTAATAATCTCCCCTGAAAAATCTAACTGTGTGCTGTATGTGATATTGACTGAACATTCTAGAAGCCTTTTTGATAAAGTTCTGCATCCTATTTCCTTAGAGAGAAAGAGGTGTCACTAATTATTCATATTGACCTCAGAATTTGTTAACAACAACAACAACAAAGAAAGTAAAGAAAAAAGGTAAATACTTACATAAGGGAAGATTTCTGGCAATTTTCTTGCTCATGCATTGTAACTTTTATTGGGTTAATTGATAAAATAGCTAGATAATCTTAAATTATACTGCAGTTGCCCCCTGAGCAACATGTGTTTGAAGTGCATGAATCCATTTATATGTGGATTTTTTTAGATAAATACAGTTAGTATTATAAATGTATTTTCCCTTCCTTATGATTTTCTTAATAACATTTTCTTTTCCCTAGCTTACTTTATTGTAAGAATACAGTACATCAGGGTGCCTGGGTGGTTCAGTCAGTTAAGTGTCTGCCTTCGTCTCAGGTCATGATCCCAGAGTCCTGGGATAGAACCCCGCATCAGGCTCCCTACTCCTCTGGTAACCTGCTTCTCCCTCTCTCTCTGCCTGCCACTCCCCCTACTTGTGCTCTCTCTCTTTCTCTTTGTGTCAAATAAATAAATAAAATCTTTAAAAAAAAAGAATACGGTATATAATACATTTGGCATACATAATATATGTTAATTGACTTTATATTATCCATAAGGCTTCTGGTCAACAATAGACTATGTGTAAAGTTTTGGGGGAGGCAGAAGTTTTGTGTGTATTTTCAACTGTGTGGGAAAGTGGAGGGGCCATCAATGCTTTTAAGTCCTGTGTTGTTCAAGGGTAACTGTAGTTAGCTCTAAAGAGCTGAAAGTTTTACATTTTTCTCTCCTTTGGTCCAAAATCGAAATTTCCATGATGCTGTGTATTTTTCTTCAATTTTAGTTTTCTATGAGTCAAGATTTGCAGTGACTCTGATGAAATAAATACCATCAGGAGTTGGGTATTTTTGTTGTAGGTAGTGGCTCAATACACACCTGAATCAGTTAAAGAATTCTGTTGAAATGAGGTCTGTCACCATCAGATTCCAGCATGAGACTAGGAGCAGATGGTATCACACACTGAAACCCACTCCATTTCAGGATTTATTTTACCTCAATGTCCTTGGGCAACAATAAAATCTAATTCCAAGTAGTAATTGATTTATTGAGACAACATTTGACTAATGGCTTGCTTCTTCCCAGGTATGATGCTATGGGTTTGAGATATGAAAATAGAAAATTATAGCTCCTGTCTTAAGGAACTGATATTTATTTATTACAAACTGAGTTTTAAGTAACTATCCAATTTGATAGAGTTGAAAAATGAGTAAGACATGGGATCTTCCCCTAAGAAGAGCAACGTCAATTCATAACACTGACAATATATTAGACACTGCATTCCATACCCCCTCTCCTTTATTTACCAATTCAGTAAATACTCCTTGAGAACTGACTATGTGTAGCCATAATGTAATAAGATTGGGACACATCAATACGCCAAACAGACAATATTTCCTATCTTTATGGAGCTCATATTCTAGAGGTGGAGAAAATACAAGCAATAAACATAATCAATAAGCAAATTTATGTTGGAAGATGCTAAATCAGAGTTAAGGGATTCAACAATGAAATTTTAAATAGGATTTTTCAGGAGGCCCTTATTGAGAAGGTAACTCTTGAGTAAAAAATTGACACAGGCCAAGAAACATCGCAGGATCTCGCATGAGATTTGTGGGGAATGCCTGTGAAGGGGGCTGGAGAAGAGTGAGTGGGGACAAGAGTCCTGAGTGAATTGATCAGAAAGGAAATGTGTTGGAAGATTACCCAGGGTTTCGTAATGAGAATGAGAAGGGATCTTGCCCTCTATTCTGAGAGAAATCCAGTGGGCTTTAACCAGAGGAAAAATGTGATTTGAATTTCATTAAAAAACAAACAAACAAACCTCTCTGAAATGCTTTCATGAGTTAGGAGATATTAATGTTTTATAAGTAATACATGACAGTAGCTCAGTCCAGGGTGCTAACAATAAAAACAATGAGAAATGGTAGGATTCTGGGTATGTTAAAGGTAGGATTAGTCAGATTTCATGAGATTTTTTTTCCTTTAAGCTACTTGCTCATCTGCTTTATTCTATTCTTCACCAAACTTCTTGAAAAACAGCCTAGACTCATGGTCTCCACTTTGTTCATCGATACATTCACCCACCCATCAATTAATTGAAAATCTTCATGCTACTGTGATCAGTATTTTCCTAAAAGCAAACCCAAAGTCCTATTTTTATTCTTCATCTTGTGGACTTCTGCACACTGCTAGAGTTTGTCAGTATTTTGACAATTGTCTGACAATTATTTGATGGTCTCTTAAATGCAGTGGCCTCTAGTACTTTGTACCTGAATCCCTTTTCTTCTTGTTTTATATGCTTTCCTGAGATTATCTTGTTCACTGTAGTGATTGTGCTATCAAGAAATATTGTTCTCAAATCTTCCCAAACCACAAAGCTGCATTTCTTTTTTTTCTTTTTTAAGATTTTATTTATTGATTGATTTGACATAGAGAGAGAGAGAGAGCAAGAGAGGAACACAAGCAGGGGGAGTGGCGGAGGGAGAAGCAGGGCTCGCGCTGAGCAGGGATCCCCATGCGGGGCTCAATCCCATGATCTGAGCCTAAGGCAGACGCTTAATGACCAAGCCACCCAGGCACCCCCAAAGCTGTATTTATTTCTAATTATGGAATTTAATTATCTTGCTGGTTTCCAAATTCTTTAATCCTGATATGTCCAAAATAGAGCTCATCTTACTCACAAAGGCTAAAGTCTGCCCCCCCTTTTTATTCTCTGTTTCATTAATTATTAACATCAACTGCACAGCATCAAGGGCTAAAACATTCATCACTGCTCTACTTTCTGGTACTCTTCCCCAAATGCAAAAGGTACCAAATTGGGCTGCTTCTAATTCACAGATATCTCTCAAGCTCACTTTCTCCTCTTTACTTGAAATCCGATTAACTTGATTATCCTTGTCATTATCTCTGACTTAGAATGTTCTAACAACATTTACATAGCCTCTCTGCTACAAAATTTTCTCTAATCCCTTCCCTAAAGGGAAGATGGTGCTTAACGTTTCCATAGATTGACCCCTCCATTTATGAGAATACTCATCTCCTCAGCTGTAGAGGTCTTTTGCCACCTGAGCCCAGTTTGCCTTCCCTGTGTTTTCTGAAGCCCGTGTCCATATCACTTCAGTCGTGCTACACACACATACGGCTTAGAAGTGCTTCCCCTCAATTCCTAGAAAATATGCTATTGGCTTTTCAAGGTGCAACTAAAAGTCACCTTTTCAGTGAAATGGTTGAACATACACTTGTTTGGCGTCCAATGTAACTAACTTTGAAGCCTGCCCAACCCCTACTATTCCCTCTGAAACCTTGTGCAGAGTTCTTTACTTCAGTTGTTCTTATGAGTGATATGAGAATGGTTATACCTATTTTATAAGGCTATTAGAGCATTAAATCAGATAATGAATACTACTTGCTTAGTAAAGAACCTGAAACCTAATGAACACTTAATAAAGCATAGCACTTTTATCGGGGAAGATTTTATTTATTTATTTATTTATTTATTTATTTTTTATTTATTTATTTATTTTTTATTTATTTGAAAGGGAGAGAGAGAGTGTGTGCACAGGAGCAGGGGGAAAGAGAGAAGCAGACTTCCCTGCTGAGCAAGGAGCCGTACTCGGGGCTGGATCGCAGAACCCTGAGATCATGACCTGAGCCAAAGGCAGACACTTAACCAACTGAGCCACCCAGGCACCCCTAAAACATACATTTTAATAACCATTGTGGTAGGAGTAATAGTAAAATAGACTTTTCCGGTGTATGGTTCCTTATTTTATGCTTTGAGAACATTTTATTCATATCTCAGGATTGTCTTTACAAGTGAATTGTACCATTTCTACACTCTCATTTTGCAACAAACATTGGTTTACTTTTGGGAGTGATGAGCTTAATTATTTTATTCATTTTTGAATCTACAATCAGCACAGGGTCGAGTACAAATAGTTGCTTACTTAAATGTGTGTGGTATGAATCACAAGAGAAAGTATGCTCTTCAAATAATAGTGAAAGTGAAGAAAAATCAGTAATTTAATAAAGGCTTTTTTAAAAACCTGACACAAATCTATAAACAACTCCTATTAATGACAATAAAACTTGATATATTAATTTTGGGCTGCAGAACATTTCCATATCTGTTATCTCATTTGATTGCCACACACCCCTCTGAAGCAGACACGATTCAACACAATTTACAGTTGAAGAAATCAGTACAGGGGTTAAGGCATTTGCTCAGTTGACATAACTGATGGAGAGATTGAATAAAGTCCAGAGAGTCTTCCAGTATATAACACCAATTAAATATCGACCTCTGGTACCATACTCTTTCACTCAACCATTTCGTCAGGCATTTACACATTTATTGAGTATGTATGTTTCAGGCATTTTACTACATGCTGAAATAAATCAGCGAACAAGGTAAACAGTGGACCTGACCTAATGTAGCTTTAAGACTAGAGGTTTGTGTTCTCACTATAGCAGGGCATACATGCTAATAACACTGCCTCATTGGGGTCAGTTTTAAGTATAATTCCAGATGGAAGGTAAAAACAAAGCACCTGAGAATAACCTGATTGTGAAGGCTTATTCATTGTTTTAACATTATAAGAGAAGTTCACATATTTTATCCCATTATAACTTTTAAAACTTTACAAAAACCTCAGTTTCATGAGGAAACTGAAATCCAGTGGACTAAATCATTTGTCCAATGTATCACACCTAATGAACACAGTAGGCATGACTGAAACATCATACGATCTTATTCTGAAAGATCATACCCTTTCAAACATATTATAGAAACTTCCAACTGACCCACGGCCTCTATCCTACCTTGATTTCAATTTGGACCCAGTAAGAGTAGATATCACCCAAAATACTTCCTCCTTCTTTCAACTCAGACTCTCACAAGTTAACAGGGATGTCATCTCTAGGAGATGGGGAAATATTTGCAAGACATTTCTCCTGGCAAGAGGACTCCCCACCCCCCCACAAGAGCTTGGGAAAACTAATATTTAACCAACTGCATGGAAGCCCCTGAACGCTAACCACTGGTTTCCCAGCAGAGTTGTCCCTATTCATGTGTATGCAGGACTTGTTACAGATTGCTGTCTGCTATGGAACTACACCATATTTGTAGCACTCACTCTTGCCCAGATTCTCAGAAATCTGCCTAAAATATATATGCTTGTACGTCCTCCAATTAGTGCTTACATATCTCCCTTTTCATGAAAAGTAGTTATCTTGGACCATTTCTCCAGTGATGCGTAAAACGTGCGGAGATATTATAGATAAAAGAGATGTTACGCATCCTTCCTCCAAAAAGTCATTCATTTTTATTTTTCGGGGGCTTATATCAACTAGTTTCAATCACCTCACATAAATATGCACTCATGGATGATATTTGTGTAACATTGTACAGTTTATGACATAACCAGTTCTCACAACACTATGAGGTTGTGTTATTTTCTTTTACAATTTTCACATGACATAGCTGTGACTCTAAAACGATATATTATTAGCAAATGATTATGAGTGATAGAACCCATTTTGTAACACAAGTTTTTTATTTCCAGATCTTGCAGTTCTGTAGATTTTTTTCATGACTTAAAACATTTGTGCTCTTTAAAATAGTAAGTAAAAACAACATTAGCATATTTTAATGTTATAAATGGTCACTATACATCCATATTTTCTCTTTTCTGGATTTAACATTATCTTATAAGTCAACGTGGATTTTGTGGGTTGACAAGATGTTAGTCTCAGGAATGCTGACTAGCTTAAAAAGTACATATCCCAACAAAAGTTTTAAAAAAGGTAAAACACAGCCATGCATCACATTCTTCTCTACTTTTTATTATATCAAATATGGCTTTGAAATAACTTCAGATTTCTTTTTTTTAGGCTAATGGAAGTATCTTTGATTAATTAATTAATTTATTTATTTTAAATTATGTTCAGTTAGCCAGCATATAGGACATCGGTAGTTTTTGATGTAGTGTGCAACGATTCATTAGTTGTCACCAAAATGTACTGGTGAGCAGGAATTCTGTCATCATGAATTACCTTCCCATTCCCACAAGACACACATATATTCACATGGCAAAACCCTCCTGACAATCTCTCTCGTTTTATGCTCAACTTCCTTTTCTTTTCTACTGATTTTATTAACAGCAATAAAGTTAGTCCATTTGAAGTCTTCTCTACATTCTCTACATTTGAAGTTTCTGACTAGTTTTCAAGCAAATGTTGGGAGAATACTAGGTCCTCAAACACCAGCCACATGGAAATGAAACACCATTCTGAATTTCATTTAGGTTCTGTGCAGACAATTAGGTTCTATGAGTTAACATCATGTAATTTTAATCTAAATTCAATTCAATTTATTCTCTAAATTTTAATGAAATTATTTTGCTTTATTTTTCCTGACGTGTAAAATTTAATATTCAAAATATATTTGTGATAGCTATGCTTGTGATATTCTGTCATACAGATAGATGGAAAGACTCATCCGAGATAAGTAAATACTATGGTAAAATTTGGGGTGGGGGGAAAAACCTGACTCCCAAGTCTCTTTTCTAGAGGCATTCGAAACATTAAGAGAAATAAAATCCTAAGTAACCAAAATATTTGCTTGAAGTATGAGAAGTAAGAGAAATAAAATCCTAAGTAACCAAAATATTTGCTTGAAGTATGAACCCAAAGCTATGAATTTAGATCTCAGGACATATTTCTTTGCATTGTCTTAGATGACTCACTAGAAGACTAACATGGGGATCCTCTTTTTACTAAATACTAATGTACAACCAAACTGTATTTCCCGAGCATATCTTATATGGTTTTCTTTCCTCAATAAATTACCTATCAGTAAGTATTTTCATGCTTACTGTATTACAATTATCAAGATATACTGGGTAGGAGATAACAGAGAATCGGAAGAAATCATTACTATCAATATAAGGTTTATATTTATATTATATTTAAAGAGAATACATACATTAAGGACTAAGTTATGTTATTCATTCATTATTACTGTAGACTGGTGAAAGGGACATATATATCCAGTTGCTCTAATACAATAAAAGAAAATTTCAATTAGGAATAAGATCTGGAATGGAAAAGAAAGCATTGAACAAATAATACTGTCAAGAAGTAATTAGACTAAGTTTGCAAAAAAGTGAAAAAACATGAAAATAAAAATTATAGGTTTTTAAAGAACTACGGATGTCTTCTTAATAAAAGCATGGGAGAGTAAATCTGGTCTTAATAAAGTAAGAAAAAAAGATAGGAAGGCGAGAGCCTTCGGGAGCCAGCTAAAGTTTAGTACCGATGTGAACTGTAAGATAAGGACATACACATTTGTGCAAGGAAAATGTTTATTGCTCGGTCACTTTCTGTACCAACTGCTAAATTGTGCCATGAAACTGCGTGACATACTAGACTATCCATCTCCCACACACCTGATATTATAACTAGAACAGATTTTTTGCCTTCCCTCAGTAAGAAGACTCCCAAGTGGAAAATGAGATTGATGACTTTACATGTCTTTTTTGATTGCAGCCAGAAGTAACTTGGAGCCCAAGTATAGATTTCAGAGATGTGAAAGAGTGAAAGGAATATGTAAAACATTTTGTGACGATGATGAATATGATTACGGGTCCTGCATTAAATGGAGAAATCAGTGCTGCGTATAAACTCTGGAAAACGGAAGTATGATTGAGCATCAAAGTCTGGAACAGGGGCTCATCTTATTGACTCAAGGGTGGGTAGAAAGAAAACGCGATGTTTAACAGAAATATTCACTTTTATATCCTCAGTGCCACTGTTTATATAAATAAAAATAATTTAGCTTCTATTCAGTTTATTCATTGCCCACTTTCTTTGTATTTCAGATGGATAAACATATTTATTACGCAAGGAATCAGGCTCTAACTGTGCTTAGAATGTCATTATGGCCATGTTGCCATCCAGACATTCATGCTACTCATTTAAGTTGCTCTGCTTCCTCTCTAAATATATGTGGGGGACTTTATTGCCAGTTTTACTATGAGAATCGTGATTATCTTCATACTTGCTTTTTTTCCACATTAAAGTCTCTCCGAATATTGTTTTAATTCTTTCTTAAAAGGAAATGCATGTTTTCTCTCTTTCAAATGTGAAGCCTTCCAATCTCGGCTCACCTACTGATTTTTTTGTATGCATTTAACCAATTCCTGTAAGAGGACAGTTTGAGATGACACAGTTTAGTAGTTCTCGCAGTAGGGCAATGGAATACTGTTCATGGCACTGCAAAGGGGTAAAAGGTAAGGTCTTAGAGAGAGAGAAAACTCCTTTTACCCATGCAATCATTTATCCAAATAAGATTTCACAAGGAAGCTCAGTAATAGCTGTTCTTGTTCCAGGAATTGAGGATTATGTTCAGCCAGCTCAATCAGCGGCTCCCAAAGAATGTGTCCTATTGAGAAAATCTTTAATTTTGTTGGAGAAGGAGCTGGGAGGCCACGAGCAATGGAGAATCTTAGGGAGGAAAGTTCAGTATGCGGATGAGTGAACCTGACCAACTACTCAGAACACCAATCTCTGAGGTCCACCATGAGATCTAGAAGGATTCGTTTTGTCTAAGAGGCCGATGGGAGAGAGGTTTAGATGTTAGAGAATTTCAGTTTTCAAAAGCAGCTCCCACGACCGTGCAGCTGATACACAGCTGATACACACGTGGATAACTTGGGAAATGTCACGGTGAGCCTAGGAAAGATGAAGACACATGCGTGGTAGCAAACATGAGGACTCCCCTGGCCACCCTGAAGACCGTATTATTTACCTTAGAGATCTTTACTGAGGAGAGCGCGGCTTTGGTATTTCCAAAAATTGCGCCGCTGTGCGGGCCAGGGATGAGAAGGCGGCATTTAGTTTAACAGAAGTTTGTTAGTTACATTACACCCATGTGCTTCAAACTGTTTAGGCTGCTCTACCTGAAATATTTAAGTTCTATTGTGCACGTATATTGGTACATATCAATGCATAATATGACTTCATTTCATTGAGCCACAATGTTTCTGGACTGATACGTTTAGAAAAATAGCATTGTCTTTGTGAAAGTGCAGTATTCTCTCTGACTCCTAGTTCTTTGAAGATACCACTAGCAAAGAATTGAACTTTCCTCATACTTAGCAAGCCCCAGGAGGTAAGAATTCTCTGTTCCTTCATTTTAACAACACATGATATGAGAAAGAATGTCTTTTAATCCTTTTCTGCTAAGAAATTTTTTACTGTGAAGATTTTTGTCTTTTCTTATCTTTTTTTTTTTAAAGCATTCTGTTCTATAAGGTCAGAATTCCATAAGGTAATATAGACACGTTTATACAAATATTTATACTTCCAAACTGTGGAAGTAATTGCTTTGTATCTTGAATTCTAATATTACAGGTGTCAAAGGATCATTAGATTAACTCCATTACTACCACTCAGCAACAATCAGCTGTGTTCTAATCTTGCTGGACACTGTAGCTAGTTGGAAAAATATTTAAATATAATTTTTAGCACCATATACTTATCCATGGTGATAGCTTACACTTAGAAAAAGATCAATTTGCCTGCTCTTTCTCTTTATTATTGCTTTATTGCCAGTGGACTAATTCCTACTGAGAGAAATACTAATTTATTATTCTCTTTTGCATACTTCAGGATATCATGTCCATTAATGACCTTTCTGAGTATTATTTGTACTCCCTTTCTAATGGTAACTGAAATTGATTCTGTGAATACTGAATGTAATACCTCATAGAACTATTTCTTAATTAGATTTCTTCATCTAAGGGCTATGTCTCCAAATCGGTTGTGTTGTCAAATACGCATTATTTAAGTACTGTACACAAATACAAGCGTTTAAGTAATTTTTTATTTGAATTTTTTACTGTGGTTCATGACCTATACTTGTTAATATGTGTCCTGATATACCATCAACCCCTTGAAAAATCTCAAGTCTATGCTCAATTAATAACTGTTAACATGGGTGTTTCCCAGAGATGTTTTGATTTTTCCTCCCGTCAGCTGATCCTGAATTCTTTTTTTTTTAACCAGTAACAATATGTAACTGATTCAAGTTCCTTTGATGAGGAACTCCTATCTTTTAGTTTTTATTTTACAGTTTACAAATTTGTTGTAAAGAGTCCTTAAGCAAGTTGTTTTTCATTACTTTGGATCTCACTTCCCTAACCTGTAATGTAGGGGGTTTTATTCTCCAAGCATCCTCTTATGTTTAATTACCTATTTATCACTCTGAATTTTTGTTTTTTTTAATGCTGTATTGCAGAGGTTAGCAAACTACAGCCCTTGGGCCAAACAGAGTCCTCCTTGTACGACCTATAAGTAAAGGGTAGTATTTACAAACGACATTATAATTGATTTGATGATAGGAACTACTAACTTTCAACATTAATTAAGCAAAATGCTATCCCATCCTTCTTATTAGTAGATTATATGCAATCTCATTCTTACTGTCTATTGATTTTTTGTCAGTTAAAATCTACGGAAAATTGTTTTCTCTTTTCTATTTAAGTTCCTACAAAATAATCCTTGATTTCGCATATTGGCCAGCAAAACCTCAAATATTTGCCCCTTTACAGAACACATTAGCTGGTCCCCATACAGAAAAGAATTGGTAAAGTTCCCAGGTGCAGAATGTGGTCTGTGGATCATCTGTTTTAGGATTACCTGAGAAGGGGCTAGACATGCTCATTCTGGGGCTTAGAATTACTGAATCAGAAACTCTGGAGATGGGGCCAGGCCATATGTGTTTAACCTGTCGTC
Organism: Ursus arctos; assembly: GCF_023065955.2. Taxonomy (NCBI): domain Eukaryota; kingdom Metazoa; phylum Chordata; class Mammalia; order Carnivora; family Ursidae; genus Ursus; species Ursus arctos. The sequence goes on along the minus strand of NW_026622974.1, from coordinate 10,485,220 downwards.
AACTTGATCATAATGCACAGAAAATGTGCTAACCATTGCCTAGAAATATTCTTAACTAGTGAATTATGAAGCAAAATCATGATCCTTTAATATTTTAGTTAACTTGGATCAAACTTTTGAAGACCCCTTGGCGTTACTGATAAAATATTGTCCAGTAGGAAAAGAAAGATGCCAAGTAACATATCTTTCTTTGGAGAGGATATGGGCAAAAGGAAAACACAGAGAGAAATTTTAGATAAGGAAATTAGAATTCTGTCTCACATATTTATAGTTTGTCAATAGGTGTTGCTTGACCCAAACTAAGTAAAAGTAAACTTAATCAGTATATGTCATTTTTTTTCCTTTCTCAGTTGTTCTTATTTATTTTTATAAAAGTTTTTTAAAACTTTTATAAAAATATAATCATTGATATGATTATATTTTGGACACAGAATCTGGTATAGTTGTGTTCAAATGGCAGTGCTGATTTTCTTGCTGCTTCAAAGGATGATATAATGGTCAACCAAAGGAATGTGATCAAGATAGCTTTTCCCTTAGCTTTGACGAAACTTCAGACAGATTTCTTCCTGACTAGAGGCCCCTGACCTCACTTTTCTTATTGAATTTACTTTAGAAAACTTGCAATTGTAAATTCTTCCTCTGTTCCTTTGAAATATATGCAAATCTTCTCCCAGCCTCTCCTCAGTATTACCAGAAATGTCTTTCTCAAGGATTTGAGAACCATCCCTTTGAAATATACATTTCAAAGGACATAACACTTCTGTCTCAGTCTCTCCGAGAGGCTAAAAGCCTAACTTCAATGGGTGCCAGTTATCAAATACAGATGGCCTAATCACAGAGGAAAGCATTGGCAAACTCTGGGATAACTTGCTGTGCTGAAGGTAGCCCAGTGACCAACCACCTCCCCCCTTGTCATCACACCAGACCCTAAGAAACTTCCTGCATTTTGTTTCTTTGAAATTGAGTTCCCTTTCTCTCCTCTATTGCAATAGTCTTCAATAAAACCTTCCTTGGCTATTATCTTTGTCTCGTGCAACTTTGTCAAATAAAATGGAAAAAATTGAATTCTGGGTTTGAAGGATTTGCTTAGAAAATATCCTCCCCAATATAGATAGAAGACATTATTTAGAGAAATTTCCTTTTTTTGGTAGAATGCTGTATGTACCATATGAGTTACACATATAGCTGTTGTGAGAGGACAGGGAAGATTATGATACCTTTTCTTAGAGTGGTCAGGCAAGACTTCCGAGAGGAGATGATATTTGAGGGCAAGGAGCACCACATCTGTTTCAATTATCAGGTATCCCTAGAATCTGGCACAGAGATTGACCAAGGGTAAACACTTGATAACTTTTTATGGAATGAGTGAATTGATAGCTGGATGCATACATAAAGAATGAAGATCCAAAGACCCTATCTCGAGGAGTGCTCATTTCATATTGAAGGGCATAACATGGAAAAGAAGAAGACAGGGAGTTTTCAAATAGTTAGAACTGAAATAAAGTTAGAATTGGGAAAGGTATTTTCAGGAGGACTGGTCGTACATGATGCCACATGATATAGACTATCTTGGAAGGTGTGGTGTTTTGGATAAAGTAAGTATATAGTTATATAAATCATTTTAAAACTCTGCTTACAAAGGAATTAAAATTCAATATGAGAGCATAAATGCTAACATTAAGAAGAAAACTTATGTTTTGGACAATCTTCTAACTGATTTCTTTGCTCGTCTTTGTCAGGCTAGTTGTCCTCTATCACTGACACATAGCTGCAAAACGTTTCCTGAAGAATATTAGAACAGGTTCTTTTTTAGTCATTCTGTATTGTCTCAAATGCTTTATGTCATGTTGCTGATGCTACTGAGCTTCTTTTGCTTTCTAAACTTCCATAAACCATTACGTTATTGGATTTTTGGTATTTATGTTATTAAATTAAATTAGTGGCAATAACTTCTCTATGTCTAGACTGGAAATTTAAGTTTTCATGTGTTTTTAAAATTTTTTTAACATCTTTATTGAAGTATAATTAACATCAAATAAAATGTCTGTGTTTAAATGTTCTCATATGTGAAAAGGCACATGAGTATCATTTCTGTCTCTTTCATTCATATGTAAAATGAGGAGAATGATTCTTTTTTACCTAAGATAGACACCAATTTATTTATTTGTTACAAGTTCTCTAGTGCATGTCCATGCTGTACTTCTGCTTTTGGGGGAATTTCTCCCATCATTCTTGTCTCAGGATTTAATGAGGGGTCAACATTTTCTTACAATTCTTGCTTTTTAACCATGGTAATATTAAAAGTTCAACCTCTGATCACTGTGGTCCAGTTAATTTTCACCTGGGATTAACACCTTCCTCTCTATTCATGCTTCCATTAATAAAGTGAGTTTGCGGCTTCTACCAACAAAATAACTCCGCCCCCAACTCTCTGATAGGCTAGAAGACCAATGTGAAGCCAATATTGAGAGAAATAGATAGGAGAATTACTGGGAAAGATTACTGTGAACGAGTCCCGTTACAGTCTTTCTGAATACAAGTCCCACATTGGACTTTCCTCCTTTGTTTGGTTCAGCTGGTTTTGTCTGAGATCCATTAAAGTCTACATTTATACATTAACACTTAAGCTACTTTGATTTGGCTGTTTGTGACTTTCAAACAAAACCTATAACTCAGAGATTTCATTTAAAGGATGTAGGAGAATCATAAGAAAGGTACATAATAACTGGAAACACTTTTGAGATATTATTATTATTTTCACAATAACTTGAAAAATTGTTGTTCTTTTTTTTAGATTTCTTTGGGTTTCAGTTTTCTCATTTTTAAAATAAGGAAGCAAAAATACATTTTCTATTCAAACTGAAATTGTCATCATTAGTATTTATGAGTCTATTTTAAAAAAATGACATTTACATTTAGAGCAGGTTTAAGTTCACAACAAAATTGAGCAAAAAGTCCAGAAAGTTATCGTGTACCCCCTCACCCCACATGTGCACAGCCTCTTCCATCAGCATCTGCACCAGAGTGGAATGTTCATTATAATCGACAAATCTACAGTGTCGCCTTATTATCAAAGTGCATAGTTTGCATTAGGTCTCACTCTTGGTTTTGTGCATTCTATGAGTTTTGACAAATGTATAATGACATGTATCCACCATTATAGTATCATACAGAATAGTTCTACTACCCTAAAAATCCTTTATACTCTGCCTAGTTATTCGTTTCCTTCCCACTAACCCTTGGCTACAACTAATCCTTTTATTGTCTCCATGCTTTTGTCTTTTTCGGATTTGTGATTCCATTTTAAAAATTACTTCGAAGGAAACATCTACCCTTTTATTTCTAAATTACATAGTTCAGGGATTTGGGAGTCTAGTCTAAAAAGAGTAGCAAGGTAATGGAAAGTATGGATTCTGTGCCCCAAAGAATATAACACCAGCAACTGTGCGACAGAGACACACACACAGACATACACACAAATGCTATAGGGTGATAAACAGCATATACTTTGATCCCTCCACTCCCATAAACACATACATACACAGATGTAAAAACACAAGACTGCCCAGAGTCAGACTTTGTCAAATATGAATTGTTTAAAATGGTAAAGGAAAACCAATATCTTTCTTTCTTCCTGGTGGCAATTCAGTGTCCATGACGCTCAAAAAGTCCTCTTAATTTGTATCTCCATGTTTTCCTTTCCTACACTTACTAATTTTTCCTGCTAATGCCCTGGAGAGGCTGCCTGGTGATCAAAAGTGCTTCACTGCCATAGGAGGCAAAGCATAGGACCCACACCAAGCGTTTTAGTAATTCTCAACCTTTGCCTGCCAAGCTGGGGCTGTTGTCATGCAGGTTGCTTTCACAGAGATCTTCAACATCAGCTATTACCTTGCAGTTTCACTATGGTTCTCTTTGAACTTCTGCTTTCCCACAAAGTCTATTTTTTCAGAGCCATAATGTATATCAGATTTAGAATACTCACTGGCAATTTGGGCCTAAACTGTTTAATACAAGATGCCAATTTTACATCTATAATAAGAAATTATATTCTTGGGCTTATTGACCATTTGTGTTGGCCTGACAAATGCATATTTTCCTTTAGGCAATTTACATGGGAAGCCAAGTTATAAGGAATTTTCCTTATGAGCAAAGAATAAGAACAGTTGGAATTAGAAGAGGGGTTTGAATGTTAAATAGCATCGGAACGAAGGCCTGAGGTTTTCCTATCCCAAATAAGTTTACTACTACCAGGTAGGAGTAATATTCACTTCAACATATTCTTAGGATGCTACTTTCCCTAGAAAAGTTAATTGACAGGTGTAATCAGGCTTTGTCTCCTGTGGTTTAGCTTCATATACACGTTAGCCCCTACGTGGACATGCTTTGATTGACAACATCTGTTTTAGATGTGTAGTTATAGAGAGAGAGTAGGCAAAGTAGTTGGAATATAGGACTTCGTGTCACACTGCCAGGAGTCAGATGATTTTGGAGCTAGCTGAATGTTATTCTTGCTAGTTTTGTAACTTTGAGCATGTTACTTAACTTGGCTACATTTTGGTTTTCTTTTTTTCTTTTTTTTTTTTTATTCGACAGAGATAGAGACAGCCAGCGAGAGAGGGAACACAAGCAGGGGGAGTGGGAGAGGAAGAAGCAGGCTCATAGCGGAAGAGCCTGATGTGGGGCTCAATCCCAGAACTCCAGGATCACACCCTGAGCCGAAGGCAGACGCTTAACCACTGTGCCACCCAGGTGCCCCTACATTTTGGTTTTCTTATATATATAATGGTGGTAGCAACAACTCATTTTCCAATTTCCAGCGCCAGGAATCACTGAATAAATGTGCACAGAAATCACTCAATACAGGTAAACGACAATACTAATGTTAAATCAGGTTTTAATCTTCTAACTTCTCACTGGAAATAATTTTTGTCTCTTTACTGAGACTGCATATCTTTTATTTAACTCAGGATGTGTGATTTATACAGTTTATATATTGGGGGGGAAAGAGGGATATTGCGATCAGTGTTGAACAGAGGCATTGAGGGTTTATGTCAAACCAGGTTGGGGACGATATGATACTACCTGAGCCCTAAGGATATAAGGGAGCTACATTGTGAGACAGAGGATAATGGAACAGATGAACCTGGAGAATAGGAAGCCAGGAAAAAGAAACCCCTGAGAGGAGGTATAAGTCCACCATTCTCACTGCCTCTTCTCAAAACCAGCTTTTGCTGAATTTATATCTGACATTTTTTAACTTCGTATTCTTCTTTGGGGTACCTGGGTGGCTCAGTTGGTTAAGCAACTGGCTCTTGATTTCTGCTCAGTCATGATCTCAGGGTCATGGGATCGAGACCCTTGTTCGGCTCTGTGCTCAGTGGGGAGTCTGCTTGAGAGTCTCTCTCTCTCCCCGCCCCTCCCCCCACTTGCACACTTGTTCTTTTTCTAAAATAAATAAATCTTTGAAAAAATATAAATTCTTCTGTTTTTCTTGAGCTATTTTAACTCTTTCTTGAGAATAATAATTTAGACCAGAGTGGAGAAAAACTTTTGATGACTTTTCTCAGGGTGCATGTATATGTGTGTGTCTTGGCAGACAGCCTAGACATGTCGGGTGTTGCATTTGGTTGCCATCAACCGTGATGAGATCAATCAACAGCAGGTATCATATATTCGAGAGCTGAAAGACACCAGTTCAAAGGCCAAGTCCCATAATCTTTCAAAGATTGAATGCAAATTATTAAGAGAAGACATTTAGTTTTATTAACAAACAGACTCAGAGAAGAATATTGATTATTATTGCTTTGACCTCTGGTTCATATTAGGTGATAAGAAAATTCCAAAGTTAGGCCCCTTTTCTTATCTTTTTCAGAACTGTTTCCTGTAAATATCCTGGCTTTTAAATAGATTTCCTTTCCACACTCATGTCTGAGACTTCATATCATTGGGCAAAATTATACTTAAAAAAATTAGAAAAAAAAAACACTCAGAGATTTCTGATTCTGGTAACATGGCAGACAGAGAGAGAATTCAGAACCCTTACTGAATAGCCAGAAGCTTTAGACAAAGTGCAACGTAAAATTGTTAATTACCCAATTGTGTTCATCAGAATGAGCTAACTTTACATACTAGATGAAAGAGAAAACCAAAAACTAGGGTGATAAAGGTCAGAGGGGAGGGGTCCCCAACATAGGGTGGAGGTGGGGAAAGGACAACCAACCCAGCAAAGGCCTTGGTGTTCTACAACTAGGTTGTGAGAGACCTGGTCCCAGTTCTACGCAAGGCAGAGAATTGGAAAAACACTGTTTATGATAGTGACATGAAACATTATAGTTGCTACACTGGGGATGTGTAGGAAATTCAGAGTGCATAGATATCCCCTTTGGAGACCTTGAATAATGAGGCACAACATTGGTCAGGAAAGAAGAGTCTGGACTTCAGATGGAGCAGCATTGGTAGCAATAGAAGTAGCGGGGAGAGGTGACCCCCGATCTGAGAAGATGACGAGTGCGAAATCACTGAAACAGCAATGAGTCTCAGAGACATGAACAGACAGAAGAGTTGTAAGTAAACTCACAAGGTGGTGAAGATTGGCTAGCCACTTCAAAGGAGAACATATTGGCCATCAAACAGAACACAGAAGCCACAGAAGGACCCTGCGGAGGACAGAGGAGACCTGTGGGCTGATGTCCTAAAGTACAACGTCTGTGACTCACAGACAGGCTGTCCGTGTATCGCCCACAGGGTTTCAATCTCCACAGACAACTATGTCAATCGGGAAGATAGTTTTAAAAAACAAGGGTAATAAAGTTTCTCAATGAAAGCTGGAGATTTGGAGATCAAACACTTGAAACCACTACCCAATAGACTGCCAGGGAATCATTAACTAACTTAATCCTTGAAAAGCACTAACCTTTGCATGACACATGAAGGTTCTCTTTAGTTTTTCTGAGGTATGTTGAGGAAGTTTTTCAGCTGCAGTCCTGCTCAATAAGGCACAGATTCAATAATTTTCTATGACTCAGTAAACTAAACCAGGAGCCACACAGGTGAACTAGGAATATGATGTCTCTCCTCCCAAAAACTAGAGAGCTTCATATATATAATCTCATTCTTAAAGAAACTGCACCTGCCATAAGAATTATTTCTAACATTTTCCTTCTTTTTGGCACACATTCCTGCAAGGAAGAGTAACATATTTATTGGGATTTTTCCTTGAAGCCTTTTGAAGGGCATTCTTGAAGTTTGATCCAGGTTACCATTTATGAATCAAGTAAATACAGTAATAGGGCTGATAAAGAATCCAGGATTAATTCAGCAGGACAGGGCTAAACTTGTGACTAAGAACATTAAGATTGGAAGCTTTGGGGAGCTAGCCCAAAGATTATGGTCAAAACAGTAATCCTTGAGCACCTTGGTGGCTCAGTCCATTGGGCGTCTGCATTCAGCTCAGGTCATGATCTCAGGGTCCAGGGATTGAGCCCAGCAGCAGGGAGTCTGCTTCTTCCTTCTGCCTGCTCCCCACTCCCCACGCTCGTGCTCTCGCTTTCTCTCAGATACATAAAATCTTTAAAGAAATAAAAATAAAAGTAAAAAAAAAACCAGTAATCTTTTAATATCTTTAACTCTTACCTGAAATAGAAACCTAAATTTAAATTACTGTTTTATTTTCACTGGTAATGTCTCTTCTCTACTACCTATTCTTCTTGAAGGTTTTCCTTCGCATCTTACAAGGAGAAAAGCTGAAGTTTTCTTCCCCTCTGAACTGTACTCAAGCCCTTGACTGAAGGAGAGACACTAACTGGAGAATTCCATTTTCCAAAAACTGTGTAACCAAAATTCATGTATATATTCCTGCTCCTGTTTCAACTTCCACTGCAACTAAAACATCCATGGATGATGGATGAAAGAATAATTGTCATTGTACCAGCGTGCCTCCACTCTGTGGTTATCACCACACCCTGGGGAGCTCTCTTCCAGGAAGACCGTGTGAGACAGGACCAGCAGCACAACCCTACAGAGGAAGTGTCTGCTCAGACATGTACACGAGGGTCTCTGTACTCCATGGGCACCGCAGATCGAGAGCATTCATACCATGAGAGAGCTTGTAAGTAATGGAACGTCTCTGACCTGTCCCATACCTACTGACATAGAACCTACTTTTCAACAAGAATCCAGATTATTCACATGCACATTCGAGTTCAAGAAATACTATCTTAACACATCGGAGCTGCATCCATCTACCAGTCAATCTCTGTGTTATTCCCTTCCTCTCTCTTCCTCTTTTTTCTTCTCTCTCTCTTTCCTCTCACACATTTATTCTCATCTCTCAACTAACCTGCAATTTTTCCCAGGGTGGGCGGGAGGAGGGAGCTTCTGTTTGTTTTGTTTTGTTTTTTCCCCAGGGTGTTAGATGGCAACATAGTTGGGGGATATCAAAGTGCACATGTATCATGAGATAAAAGGAAAACGTTCTGCTCTAAACTCCCACATGGCTCCATATGACATATTGTCGGATTGTACCTTAAGAAAGTACAGGGAGTCCAACCCAAGGTGACCGGAAACAAGGAGGACAGGGCAGACTTATCAATGATCAGTGATCTGGCAATGGGTTGAAATGTCAGGCACAGGCTCTGCTTATCTGTGGTCAGATCTGAGAGGTAGGAGTTTAGGCAGGTTCCCAGAGAGGAAAACTGAGCAAAGCCATGAGAGGAATAAAGTACAAGGAGAACAATGGATGGGCAGCTAACAGAGACCCTTTAAGCCATGTTCTTGTCCTCACAGATCACTAAAGTCTCCAAAGTTACCTCCTTCCCTGACCCTCTTCCTGTTCCCTTCTAAACAGTACCACTAGAGCCAAAGTGAACTTATAAACTCTTAAATGGCTTCCATCAAACCTAATGAAATCCGTCACTTCACTGTGGCCTAAAAATCTGGATGAGACCAATCCCCTCCCACGCCCTGACCACTCCCCCGCCCCCGACCACTCATGCCATCGCTCACTGAGCATCAGCTCCCTGCCCTGTAGTTTATTCCTCGCATACATGATGCTGTCGGGAATATCTAACTTTGCATCTATGTAAGGGACACACTTTGTGGGCCACCCCTGTCTCAGGACAGGAGAATTCATCCTTGATCACGTATTAGAGTGCCTCTCCTGATATTCTCTCTCTCCTAACACTCTTGAATTTAATGAAGAGCAATTCAGTCTGAAAATTAAGTACCAAGAATGGTTGTGACCATGCTTATCCTGCCCTACTGCTTTATCCTAAAGTCTTGAGTTGTACCAATCCAGAGTAAGAATTCAGTAATTTTTAAGGTTCTTAGTGGGTGTCTTCTTTGTCAGATTCATGCATTATTTCTTTTCACAGGCAGTAGAAGTCAATAAGTTTGATATTAAAATCACCATTTTACAGATAAGGAAACTGGACCTTAAAAAGAAGACTTAGTAAAAAGCATGCCTGGCATTCAACTCCAAGTTTTGCTAACGTGAAGGAATAGGCTCATTCTATCTCTGAAAATCAGTCAGTCTAGTCGAGGAGAACCAGATGGAGGTGATTTGTCAGGGGTATGGATGACCAGAAGTAGAGACCTGTATTAAATGGACTTGAGGGGCACCTGGGTGGTGCAGTCATTGATTATCTGCCTTCGGCTCAGGGCGTGATCCCGGCGTTCTGGGATCGAGCCCCACATCAGGTTCCTCCGCTAGGAGCCTGCTTCTTCCTCTCCCACTCCCCTTGCTTGTGTTCCCTCTCTCGCTGGCTGTCTCTGTCAAATAAATAAATAAAAATCTTTTTAAAAAATAAATAAATGGACTTGAGAAATACTTTATAAATCTTGTTTCTTCATTTCTGAGAGTCCGTGAACCACTTTCCAAAGAATGTGAGCCTGCATTTGACCAGCTTTCTATATTCTTCAGCACGGTTTCAGCTCCTAAAATAAACTCTTACTGTGTGACCTCATCTTAGAATCCTAGAACACAGTAAAATGTAGAGGGCAGGAAAGCAAAAGGAAGAAGCATTACTTTAGGTCATATCAAGTATTCATCTTTGTTGTTTTATCTTCACATCACATGTGCAGGTTTTATTCCCAATCCCCCTAATAAAGCCGAGACTCAGAATGGAAACACCCTTTGCACAGGGCCACATGGCTAGACAGTACTAAAGTGTCATTTGCACTTGGGTCAGTCTGTCCACACCATTACACTGCCTCAGTAGAGGGCTGGACACAGCCATCCCGGGGTATTCGTGTTCTTCCGGGCTTGGTGGGGAGAAAAATATGCTTCATTCTGCATTCTGGGAAGAACTTAAGTAGAGCAGGGGCAGAGATGAGACTGACTGTGTGAAGAGAAGAAATGATGTAGATGAATTTCCTCCAACAAAAGCAAAATGTGCATAAATCAGTGGTATTAGACCTGGGTAAGCAAGCATAAGAAAGATTTGGGGGGATTTATTTAAAAGTGCAAATTTCTAAACCACATCCCTGAATAACAGAATGGGACTATTTGAGGGTGGTGCCCAGGAGTATGGGCTTTTTTTAAATTATTGCCATGGTTCTAAAAATTATGACGTTCAGAGAGCCATTGGTTCAGCTAATCTTTCCGCTGTTTCTGGGCATGAGTTTGCCTTTTATCTTTAGGGTTTGTCAGTTGTCTACCATTTACTAAAGGTTAATAGCTTTAGTTCCTTGCTATAAACAGAGACATAAAGAAATTAAAGAAATTCAGTATCACCTTTCAGAGTTTTGTTCATTCACAAAATCATTGGTTCTAGTGTAACAGGTAAGAATGTGGGTTCAAGAATCAGATTGCCTTGGGATCTAATATCAGCAATGGAAATTACTAGTACAGGGATTTTAACAGGTTACTAAATGAATGCCTGTAAGCCTTTAAGTTGTACAATGATAGTATAACTACTTCTTAAGGTTGGTGTTATGTTTAACAGAGATCATAAATGAAAAGCATTCAGGCATCACCTTATATTTAATAAATGTTCGATACAAATTCACTATTACTTCTTGGGCATCTGGTAAGAACCAAACCTTTTGCTAAATGTAAAAAATAAAATAGAAAGTGGAGTTGTAAAGGTTATCCTTTGTTCTATCCTTAGAACATTTCTCTCGGGGCGCCTGGGTGGCACAGCAGTTAAGCGCCTGCCTTCAGCTCAGGGCGTGATCCCGGCGTTGTGGGATCGAGCCCCACATCAGGCTCCTCCGCTATGAGCCTGCTTCTTCCTCTCCCACTCCCCCTGCTTGTGTTCCCTCTCTCCCTGGCTGTCTCTATCTCTGTCGAATAAATAAATAAAATCTTTAAAAAAAAAACATTTCTTTCATGGCGCTCCTTCATATAAGCTGTATATGGAGGGTAAATCATAATTTAGTACCTGTGATCATCTTCCATACCCACCAAAATGGAAATAAATAGATAAAAACTCTTTGTGCATTGGTCTCTCATCCCTTAAGATTAGAAACTGAATTGTTTATTCTGACATTCACTTTCTCAGAAGGGCCATTTTCCAAAAATGTTTAGATAGATAAGTGATAAATACTACAGTAGCTACCATAACTTTATTTCAATCCCCATTCAGTAGGTATAACTTTATTTCAATAACTTTATTTCAATCCCCATTCATATGAATTAAATGCCTATTCTATCCTAAACTCCTTTGTGTAGCTGTCAAAATCCCTGCCCCCATGGAGTTTGCATTTCAGTGAGAAGTTAATGTTAATAGTAATAATAATCATACCATAATATACGAGTAAATAATAAAAGAAGCCAATAATGAACCAAGCTATTTGCAAATAAAGACAAATGAGAAATATACACACACACACACACACACGCACGCACACACACAAATTGGAGTGAATTTATGTCATCATTAGGGTTACTATTATTAGAATAGACACCAAAAAAGCCTTCAAAATCTCTGGTAAGATGACATGTGAACAGCAGAGACCAGAAGAAGACAAATCAACTGTGTTTCTGGGTAAAAAGGTGGAGGACTTGAAAGATGTGATTGAAATGCTTGATGAGTCCTAAATATCACATATCAATACATAACACATACACACACAGACCCAAAATCCTTCTGAACAAAAAAGAACATTATAGTTGGGTGAGTTTAAAGTAACATGTGTTCAGTGAGGAAATAGTCTTCATCTGAGTAAAATCAGAATTGACACAGAGAAGTGGATCGTATGCAGAATCCGTGAGATGAATACTAATGGCTATTGAATTTATAACCAGTACCTTAAAATTCACACAGATGTAAGAAGATGAGGCAAATAATAATGTCTCACGGTAGATAATCAATACTTTATTTTCAAAATTAAAATGTAATACTTTGGGGCGCCTGGGTGTCTCCGTCGCTTAAGTGTCTGTCTTCGGTTCAGGTCAGGATCCCAAGGGCCTGGTATTGAGTTCTGTGTGGGCTCCCTGCTCCGCAGGGAGTCTGCTTCTCCCTCTGCCCTTCCCCCCACTCGTTCTCTCTCTCTTTCTCAAATAAATAAAAAAAATCTTTTTAAAAATGTAGTACTTTGATCGCCACACGGATTTCCTTAGTGCGAGGCAGCTCACTGATACATAATATCACAAGGTAATAAGCATATTCTGACGGTTACAGAATGCCATTGCTCCATAACCATCAACTTAAGTGACAGTCTAACAAAGATATTAGGAGGAGGCATCAGTAACAACAAAAAAATTTATTTTCATTAGGTAAGTATTGCTTAAGCATCTGCTAAGCAATAGCTACAGGATATGGCTTCAGATTAAGATTTCTAAATCACTATATGAAAAGCTAAAACTGTAATGGGCCCTACCTATGTTGCTGTGGCTTTCTTTTATATTATCTCTCAGTATTTATTAATCTGTACATTTTAATGCCTCTCTCCTTTACCTTCCCTTCTTCTTTCCTACCACCGAAACTTCACTTACACCCAACATCTATAACTCTGAGCTCAAGGACACGTTTGAAAGTGTGGGTGGTAGGGGTGCCTGGGTGGTGCAGCTGGTTGAGCGACCAACTCCTGATTTCGGCTCAGGTCCTGATCTCAGGGTTGTGAGACTGAGCCCCGCATTAAGCTCTGCACTTAGTGTGGAGTCTGCTTCAGATTCTCTCTCCCTCTGCCCCTCCTGCTTGTGCGCTCGCTCTCTCTCTCTCGCTCTCAAATAAATGAATAAATCTTAAAAAAAAAAAAAAGTATGAGTGTTAGCCATCATCCTACCCACCGGAAGAGGTTATTACTGGAACTGAATCACTTATATAAACATGCCCATTGTACTGATACTTTATTAGTAGTTAGTAGTACTAGCAATGGTAGCAGTAGTGATTAGGCAGAAACATTTCACATGCTTTAACTGTGATAAGACTGTAAGCAACTGGCTCAACATCAATTCTTTTATGTGTAATTTTTTTTGAAAGGATGATTCATGAGTAATGGGATAGTACAGAAAATACATTTGATAAACTATAAATTAAGATTAAGACAAAGCGTACAAGCCAATAGACATTGGATAACATTATCCCATGAGACCATACATTCTAATAGTTATCTTTAAGGCTGGTTTAAAATTTAAGGTTTAAGACTCAACTATAGCGAATAAACTGATGGTTACCAGAGGGGAGGTGGAGGAATGGGTGGGTGAAATAGGTGATGGGGATAGAGGAGTGCACTTGTCATAAGTACGGGGTGTTGTATGGAAGTGTTGAATTACTCTATTGTCCACCCGAAACTAATATTATGTTGTATGTTAACTAACTGGAATTTGAATACAATAAATAAATAAATAAATAAATAAATAAATAAATAAATAAATAAAAAAAATGTAAGGTTTATATCATGGCCTTTCACACCCATGCATGGCTTAATATAGCAGAATAGCTACACATTGCACCAGAGTTCCGCACGAGAACTTGCTTTTGACCCATCCTCAGTGAGCATACGTAATATGCGATGCTCTCCCCTATTGCTTAGAATGTCAAGGAAGACTCAGACGGGACTGGAAAGGTTATTTGTTGGGGTGAAAGGAAAGATCAGTTTCTGCTATTCTCCAAATTTTCTCTAGATTCTCCTAAAAACAATCTCCTAGCACTGTTTTCTCTACAAAGTTTCTGCTTTCAGAGTGTCTTTAAGCTGTAAAAATAAAGAATGAGAACAATGAGTTGTAATATTTCTTTTATACTGGAAACCGCATTTTCATTATTGTATTACATAAGTTCCTTTGTAACTCTAAGACAAGTATTCCAGGTGACTGGAATACTAGTAATAATAATGGTTAAGAACGTGGGCTCTGACAATAGACCATGTTCAATTTCAGTTTCACCACTTACCAGCTAGTGGTTGACTTTGTTACTTAAGTAAGTAACTTACTTAAATCTCTGCGTCAGTTTCCTTGTGAATGAAAGTGGGGCCAAATATTATTCCTACTTCCTAGGGCTTTCGTGAGATTTAAACACAGGATACCTGTAAGCTAATGGCACGGTGCCTTGCACGTAAGAAGCATTGCACGTAAGAAGCATTTAACATGTTTTCAAGGTGCATCCGGATCAGGAAGGGCTGAGCCTGAGCTTCAGGGACTCAGGGCTTCTAAATATATGAACCATTAATAATTACTAGAGCCTGCGTAAAAGCTTTTTATAATGGAAAGAAGTAGAAACTGTAGCAGAAGTTCCAGCCCCTGACATCTCTGCAGTCTTTTGTTTTCTTAGTAATTTAATCCTCCTTGTCCTCATCTGCCGGGAATGGCCAGCAATCCCTATACCGGCAGATGAAAGATTGCTCCAAACTTTGCCGTGAGAGAGAGGAAAAGGGCAAGGGGTTCAACGCTCAGAGACGAAGACCCTTTTCTCTTCTTTGCTCCTGCTTTTATTCAAGATAATCAAGATTATTCGAGATAATCACAAATCCTTTATCACTGGTCCTCAAGCACATGATGTGACATGGGGTCTTACTGAAACTGGGAGGATCTGTTTCCCGGGAAGACACGGTATGCTAATTTGGGCATAGTCTACGAGTTCTGCTACACAGAGCTTAAGGGACAATGCTTACGTCTCTTAGATCACAGGGTGACTGTCTGGGCTAAGAAACCTTCGGGAAGGCAACTTCCCGTGGCATTTCAATGGCAGACTGGTCACATAGGCCTCGGCATTGCAAGGCATTCCAAAGGCCTCTGCCCTTCTCCAAAACCTTCCCTGCCCTCAGCGGCCTCTGCGTTACATTTTAGCAAGCCAGGTATTATGGCTGATTTCATGCTCTACGTTAACCCCAACAGTCATCTGTAAAAAAGTTTTTATTATTCTGACCAATTTGAAAATTTCCAAAAGTGCCAGTCTGCCACTGGTGTATAAAATTAGTCCCATAATGGATTTTTTAAACTTAAAGCTTTGCATCCCTCGGTGAATTAAAATAGTCAATGTTTTTCTAGGGGGAGAGGTGAAATAATGCATGGTGCCTGGTAGTCAAGAGCAGAGAAGGGAAATGGCATCATAGTTTTACAATAAAAGAGACTTCAGTGTTGTTTTAGGCTCTTACTTCCTGGACTGTGAAAGCTAAGACCCAGTGCCAGGCCAACAAATCAAGGCTTGATGCAAGAGTGTCGGGTTTTACTGGAAACTCCTATAAGAGAATAGCTTTTCTTTTTTCTTTCCTTTCCTTTTCTTCCTTTCCTTTCTTTTCATTTTCTTTCCTTTCCTCTCCTCTCCTCTCCTTTTCTTTAATTTCCTTTACGTTCTTTTCTCTTTTGATCATCTGTCTTCTTATCATCATACCCTTTTCTGGCATTCTCAACATACAGGCATTGGCCTGGAAAAGCTTCCTTGGTAGGCACAAATCAACCCCAAATCCCTAAAGTCTAGCCACACTATTTTCACCAAGAACCGACAACTTCAAAGATCCTTACCTATGGCTTTAAAGTGTATAATTATTAGCTATTATCATCTAACCTTGTAAAAAGGAAGTAACAACACTTTTTCATCCAGGAAAATTCTTTTTAAGTAGAAATATTTGGGGCCCACTCATCTTGCCATTTCGTTCATATACTTCAGGTCCATTCTCTCACCTTTAAAAAAAGATTCCTCTGTATCTCCTTTTTCTTAATCATTCCTTGCAATCTCATTTTTGTCCTTTTCCCCACACTTTGTCTCCATCTTTCCCCTTTTAAAAAAGTTGTAATTAGTAGAAACCTAGAATCTGTATCTCTCTCAAATTAAGCCCTAAAATATCATTTTAAGCAATAAATCAATAAATTCTCTCCATGCATCCATTTTGGTTCTACTTATATCACTTCCTGGCTAGAATTGGGAAGGTAATCACTCAATCCTTATCTTTGTTCTGTGTGAATCGGATGTCACTAGGAGCCTCACAGTTTAGCAAAGAGATAAAAGAAGGTCATCCAATTTATAAGAATTTGGCTGATATTCCAGCTTGATAAGAGTGGCTTATTTTAGACAGGGAATGGCTACAGCCACACTGAAGCAAAAATGGGCCATTTTGGCCTTGGTCGTCTTCTCATCCATGCCCCCACCATGCTAATGCCAGGCCTGTTAATTTTCTATTGTGTTTTTCATATCTGTTATTTTGCTCTGCTTACATACAATAGGTCTTAGTAAATCTGCAGCAGTTTAATGTGTCTTTTTTGGGTGTTTTTAGAAAGAGGATATTGAGAAAATAGATTTCCCATGATGTGGCTATAAATATATAAGCACCTTTTGGATAAAAAATGAAGCAGAGAACGAACAAAACTAGATTATTGCTTTAAAAACCCAGATTATAAAGTATCCTTATAATGTGACAGAGGGAGACATTAAGTCGTAAGGATGTATCTTTTTGGATTTTCACACCCAAAATATTTATATTTATATGTCTATGATTTATAAATCCTTTTTTGCATATGGTGTCTCTGTAATTCCTACCTTAACCCCCTGGCTGTGGCTGGCCCTACCAATCCAGCCTTCAAAGAGAGAATCTTGAAGTTCAGTCAGTGAATATTTGTCTCAAATATACAGCTAGTAAATAGAAGAGCCAGATGCCAGATTAGTTTTCTGTACCCAAATCCAGTGCTCTTTCAACTTTTAACACACTGCTTTCCCCTATGAAGGAAGTAGTCAGTCCTATGAATAAGTCATCCCATGAAAAGAATTATACTGATTATTCTTATAGCATCACTATGGTCATTTTTAATGTAACAGTACTGAAACTGTGTTTTAGAAATATTTTCTTGTAGAAAAAGTGCATCCCAGGAACTGTCTGGTTCAGGCCAGTATACGGAGGATAACTTCACATGATAAACACTCTTTTACTCGGGTATGAGGGTGAAGAAGGTAATAGAGTATAGACTCTGGCATCCCCTTACCTTAGAGTTCACCTCCGCTCTACCAGTCACTACATGTCTGATTTGAGGCAATTACAGAATCCTTCTGTGCCACAATTTTCCTCAATTGGAAAAGGAGTTCCTGTGTCATAGAATGTGTAATGAAGATTAAGCTGGCGAATCTATGTAAAGTGCCTAAAACACCGCCTGGCACATAGTAGATGTGCAAGAAAGCACGTGACTGAAAATATAGATGAGACTGTGCGCTTTCAGTTAAAAAATTTAAAAAGACTTTCACCCCATTATTTGCTTGTATAACTGAAAATGAGTTCACGTTTGGCTCATTGAGGTCCTAACAGAACTAAGTCCTCTATTCCGCTTGTTGCTATTACACAATACATGGATATGTGCTCAGGCTGGAAAGGCGGCATTAATCAGAACGGTAATTACTCTGAGAAGGCTATAAAAACAAGAGTTCATCTTTCTTTTGTCAGGGAATAGCACAACTCTCAGTCATTTTGAGGTCTGCCTCAACTTCACTGAAGTAGCAATACCAGGCATGAAGATACTTTGTATTTTCCTGACCTTTGTCTTCACTGTGTCTTGTGGTCCATCAGGTAATATTTGCTAAAATGAAAAAAGAGGGAAGAACAAAATGTTTTTTATGAATGGTTTACTCTGGAAAAAAAATCAAACAATTAAATTGTTGTTAGGAAACTCCACATGAATCTATAATGCATTTCACTCTATTTCACATGAAAGAAGAAACGAGTAGAACTGATAGTTGAAAAGATAAAGGGGGAAAAAACCTCCCACGATGTAGAATTAAATCTGTTTGTTATTTTGTTTGATGAGACTATGACTTCTTACAAACTTCCTACTGCCTTCTTTTTTTTTTTTTTTTTTTACAGAGATAGAGACAGCCAGCGAGAGAGGGAACACAAGCAGGGGGAGTGGGAGAGGAAGAAGCAGGCTCATAGCGGAGGAGCCTGATGTGGGGCTCGATCCCATAACGCCGGGATCACGCCCTGAGCTGAAGGCAGACGCTTAACCGCTGTGCCACCCAGGCACCCCTTCCTACTGCCTTCTCTTTTTACATGTGAATTAATGAACTGATACCGTAGCTGTTGTCAAAATTAAGCTTTCTACAACTGGCCCAGCAATTTGTTGGGTGAGGGGGTGTTAGAGGTAGATAGTTATTTAGAACACAAAAGCTTTCTACAACTGGCCCAGCAATTTGTTGGGTGAGGGGGTGTTAGAGGTAGATAGTTATTTAGAACACAAAACAGGTAGACTATTTTTTCCACATTTTTTCTCTTTACTCTTGAGGAAGCATGCACCGATTAAATATTTAATGATATTCTTTTTTTTAAAGCTATTGGCAAAGGAGATATTGTTGGATAAATAAGTATTTATATTGTCACAATTTGTAAGGGACAAAATGTGAACCTTTTTTTTATAGTTACCTGGACATGATTTTAGAAACAAAATGGTTTAACTCTCTACTTTAACAACTTTGTATGCTTATCTGTCTATCTATTATCTATCTGCCTATCTATGCAAGGGAATTAAATCTGGATTTATGATCATAGATACTTTTTCCTAGTTTCACAGAAAAAAACAAAAGAAGATGGAGAGAAAAAAAGAGAATGTTACCTTGTTCGTGGTGCTTGCAAGACTTCATGCAACACTTGGGAGTACATATATAATTACTGCAGTACTGAGCCCTGCTGTGTTATACGGGAATACCAAAAACCTGTCCCTAAACCCCTCAATAGCACAAGGCATATACTGTAAATTAGAAGTCTACCATACTATATAACACTAAGTTGTAACATTACTATTAATAAAAATGAACTTTCTACTTTTTATCAATCTATTTTTGTGTGGGTGTCCTCTGGCCTTCTGGATTACACAATTATATCATGGTGGCTAGTGAGTTCAGTGTTGGGTTGATGCAAGAGACGTAAAGAAGAGTGGTACCTTATTTATTAAACTGGCAGAAGTTCTCTCCTGCCCACATGACAAACACCTCTCATCGTTAATACTTCCATTTATCTCTGACCTGTTTATTTGTCCTGTGCAGTAGCCTCGTTATTTTCATATGATCTTCTAGGCATCAGTCATCAATCATGGTTTATGCTACCTTTCTATAATTTCAGGAAAATGTGCTTGAATCTTAAACACAAGGTCATAAATACCTTAATGATATTAAGGTATCATTATTGGTGATGTATTTATGACATTATTGGTGATGTATTTATGAGTAAGAACAATCAAACAAAACTCAACTAGGAGTAAAATGTGATGAGAATAAAAGCAAATTAAAAACATTTTTAGAGGATTTTTTTTCCTCTTATAAAATATAATAAAATTTGGAGAATACAAATTTTGGAGACTGTCCAAAGAAAACAAAACAAAACAAAAGGCCATTTCTAATTCTAGAGCTAATCTTCTATCATAATTAATTCTGAACACAGGCAGCCAAACCAAGGGTCCCCTCTCCAGGCCCTTAAGAAATTTATTTAACTTCTTTATCTTATAATTCAGTATTTAATACTTCTGTCCTTATCCCCATCTTCAATGAATTCATTGTGCTTCTGGTTTTTCACATTCCACATTAATTCTACTGTAATATTGAATTAATATTGACACAACTTTCTTATGAATTGTAAAGTTTTCTATCAGCAAATCTTGTTGTGTAGAATTTAGAGTCTCCACTGAGTATACTTTTACCTCTAGCTACAGCACAGATCTGGAAAATATAAAAATTTAGGTGAGAATTCTGATTTAGAGAAAATGTAAGAAGTTCAGTGAATTTAAGGTTTAAGAGGAAACGATAATTCCAAGTTTTCTTACTTGGATAAAATACTGAACACTGCAATCATTCATTAGGAAATAGAGCAAGAGACATAGATTTTTTGGAAAGGAACATTTATGGCATGTCAAGTTCAGACTTTTTAGCTATATACAGGTGTGAAGCTTGGGAGAGAAAAATGTGCTTCAAATATAGATTTCCGGAGCCATTAACTGAAGCAATGAGATAAAATCACCCAAACGACTACTACAGATTGACGAGAAGAAAAAAAATGTCCAAAATTCTAAGGAATAACATTTAAGAATGTTAAGAAAAATTAGACTCCATAAAGGAGGGTAAGAAGGAGAACCTAGCCAATGAGACTCACTTCCCAGATGAGGAATGTCTTCCCAGATGAGGTCCCAGACATAGAAGAGAAGAGGCAACCCATTCCTACTATGTTCTGTGTTAATTTTTGACCCACAGAATCAATGAGCATAATAAAATTATTTTTGTTTTAAACCACCAAGTTTCAGGGTAGTCTGTGGCACAGCAATATTAGCCAGAAGTGTATATAACTTCCAAACTATAGAAGTTTTTTAAAAAGAAAAAAGAAACAATACATAATGAATCATAGGCAGGACTTCCGAAATGATGGAATAAAGAGACCAAAATTCTGTCCCTTCACAAAAGCAGCAAAACAGGGGCAAGAAATGTCAAAAACAACTTTTCAAGAGCTTTCCAAATTAACCACAGATTGACAAAAACCCAACAAGCATTTATTTATTAAAAAACAAACCAAACCAAAATGCTGAATCTCAGTAAGAACAGCCAACTTTGTGGCAGTTCAGCTGTCTCATGATTGTCCAACTCTGGTCTCTGCAAGTCGCCGTGACAACCAGAAGCTTCCCAATCAAGGTAGCTGTGAATATATGAAGAATAGTTATAACTCAATAATAAAAACACACTAACTCAATTATAAAATGGACAGCGGAGTTGAATAGACATATCTCCAAAGAGGATATGCGAATGTTCAACAAGCACATGGAAAGGTATTTAATTTCAACAGCCATCAAGGCAATGCAAATCAGCACCACAGTGAGTTACCACTTCCCACCCCCTAACAGAGCTATAATGAACATAAGACACATTAACAAATGTTGGTTAGGATATGAAGAAATGCGAACTCTCAGATATCGCTAGTGAGAGTGTAAACTAGTGCAAACGCTTGGGAAAGTAAAGTGCCGATTCCTGAAAAAGTTAAGCCTGGAATTTCCATTTGATTCTGCCATCCCACTCGTAGGCATATATGCAGGAGATTTGAAAAATATCAATGCAAAACCTTGCGCACAAATGGCCATAGCAGCATGATTCATAATAGCCACAATGTGGAAACAACCCAAATGTTTACAGACTGATGGATGGATAAACATCATGTGAAATAACCATACAATGGAATATTATTTTGGCAATAAAATGGAATAAAGTACAAGCTCATGCTACAACATGGGTAAAGGTCAGCAGACCTTTCTTGAGAAATATACAAAAGTTTTCCAGGAGAAGTAAGACTATAAAAGATAGAAATTTGGACCTTCACAAAGGAATAAATTGAGTTACAATTTGTAAATTTGTGGATAAATGTATAATATTCTTTCCCTCAGTTTTTAATCTCTGTAAAAGACAGTTTACTGCTCAAAACAAAAGTAATAATGTATTGTGCAATTTATTGCATTGCAGAAAGACATGAATGACACGAGCCCAAACTATGGGAAAGGTAAAATATTAGTATAGGATTGTAAGAGTTACATTATACATGAAAGTTAAAGAGCTGTATTATGGATTGTAAGAGTTACATTATACATGAAAGTTAAAGAGCTGTATTATAAACCATACAGCAAGAACAAAAATATATTTATATATAACCAATGGAGTAGATTAAATGTAATAATAAAAAAATGTACAGATAGGAAAGGAAGGAAAAAGGCAGAGAGAGCAAATAGAAAACAAACAACGTGGCAGTTTTAAACACAACCATATTATAATTTTGTTAAGTGTAAATATTAAATGTAAACATACCAATTAAAAGATAGAGAATGTAAGACAAGATATTGTATTAATTATTTTTTTCTGCATAACAAATTATTCCAAGAGGTAACAGCTTTAAAAACCTTTATTATCTCATAGACGCTGTGGAAAGGATTCCAGAAGCATCTTAGCTTGGTGCTTCTGTCTCAAGGTCGCTGATAAAATTGCACTAAAGCAGGTGACTGGAGCTGTAGACATCTAGATACTTGACAGGGGTCGAAGGATCTGTTTCTTAGCTTGCTCATTTGGTTGTTGCCAGACTTTGATCTTGAGAACTATTGGACATAGAGCTTCAATTCTTTACAAGTTATTAAATAGAGGGTCATGGATTCCGACCACATCATCTGGGCCACTCCACAGGGATTCTCAGAACATGGTATGTTGCTTCCTCTGGTACAAGTGATGAGAGAGAGAGAGGGTGGGAGAGAGGGAACAAGAGACAAAGACAGTGACACACACAAAAACAAAGAGACATTGACAAAAAGGGAGCCCAAGCCTATAACCACAATATTTTCAAATGGTTATAATAAAAATAAGATGGGCGCCTGGGTGGCTAGGTCCTTTGAGCACCGTAGTCTTGGTTTCAACTCAGGTCATGATCTCAGGGTTGGGAGATACAGCCCCAAGTTGGGCTTCCCGCTCAGCACAATTCTACTTGAGATTCTTTCCCCCTCCCTCTCCTTCCTTCTCTGCTCTTCCCCACCTCACTCCACCCCACCCCTACCTTGCATGCATACACAGATATGCACGCTCTCTCTCAAATAAATAAATACATAAATACATAAATAAATACATAAATATTTTTGAAATGTTTCAAACCAATGATTTAAGCTTCCACTTTAAGAACTTAGAAAAAGGGGAAAAAAAGAATTTAGAAAGAGAAGGGCAAATTAAATCTCATTTTATAAATTAAATATCTCAATGAAACCCTTATTTTTACTCAACAGAAGGAAGGAAATAATAAAATAAGATCAGCAATTAATTAACTATAAAATGGAAAAACAATAGGAAAAAATCAAAAGCAAAAACCGTTTTCTTAAAAAGGTAAAAAATTGACTTTCAGAAATATCTAGCCAGGTTGATTAAAAAAAAGAAAGAGAGGGAAAAAGAGAAGGCACAAAACCAATATCAGGAATGAATAGAAGAAATCAGTCAGATATAAAAATATTAAAAGAACAGTAAAAGAATATTATAAGCAATGTTACACCTATACTTTGATAACTGTTATGAAAAAAAATTCCTCAAATGATATAAACCATCAAGATTCACTCAAGAAAAAAATTTGCAACTTAAATAATTCATATCCTTTTTTAATAATGTCTATTTACAAATCTTCCCACATAGAAAATACCAGGTATAGATGGCTTCACTGCTGAATTTTTCTAAATATTTAAATAATGAAAGCGTACTCATTATACACAGGTACCTTTGTACAATAGTCTAGAAGAGAAGATTTCCCAAATGATATTAGGAGAACAGCATTATCCATACCAAAACTCAAAAAAATAAATTTCAAGGAGGGAAATTGGTGATTCAGTTCATTACGCATCAGCCTTCTGCTCAGGCCACAATTTCCAGCTCCTGGGATTGAGCTCCACGTCGGACTCCCAGCTCAGTGGGGAGCCTGCTTCTCCCTCTCCCCCTGCTTGTGCTCTCTGACTCTCTCTCTCTCAAAAGAATAAATAAAATCTTTAAAAGAAAAAGATGGAATTGAACGCACATCCTCTAAGATCAGGACCAAGGTAAGGATAGTCATTTTCATCACGTCAATTCCAAATTGTAACAGAATCTTCGAAAGTACAACAGGAAAAATAAACAAAGGCATATAGATTGTAAATTAAAGATAAACTTTTATTTGACAACATGATTATCTATACAGTAAATCTAAGGAATCTAAAAATGAGGGTAAAGGAACTAATAACTGAATTCAACAAGGTTGTTGATAAAAGAAAAATATAAAAACCAAGTACATTTCTTTAAACTAGCAATAAATACTTGGATGATAAAATTAAAAAAATATATATATGAAAGGATTCAAAACAGAAAGAAATATACGCAGTACTTCCCTATACAGTGACAAGTACATTGCTGAGAGGAATTAAAGAAGTAAACAATGAAGAGATACACCTTGTTCAAGTATTAGAAGTGTTGAAATGCTGAATCTCATCAAGTGGGTCTAAAGATTCGGTGAAAAACCCAACCAAAATTCCCCTGCTTGCTTTTTTAAATAGATACTGACAATCTTACTTAAAGATTTGTGTGGAGGGTCATCTGACTTTGGCTCAGGTCATGATCTCAGCGCCTTGG